>NC_044388.1:15190703-15494069 GCF_006542625.1 Nomascus leucogenys | reverse complement strand
CTGACTCCCTCACCCAGGTCATCAGGGTTAACACCAACAGTGATAAGTCACGGTTATAATGTGTTTACTTTACATGACTTGATGAAAATGGCACTTTACCTCTGATCTTCCTCCCAGTCCAATCATGAGAAAAGCATCAGACACACCCCAACTAAGGACATTCTACAAAATACCTGATCATTATTACTCAAATTGTCAAAGTCATAAAAAATACAGAAAGTCTGAGAAACTGTCATAGGCAAGCAGAGTCTAAGGAAACATGATGACTAGATGTAATGTGACAAGATCCTAGAACAGAAAAAGACATTTGGTAAAAACTAAGTGAATCAGAATAAAGAATGGATTTTAGTTAATAATAATGTACAAATATTGGTTCATGGACTGTTACAATTTAACCATACTAACGTTGATAATAGGAGAAACTCGGGTGGGGTATATGGGAACTCTGTACTGTCTTCACCATTTTTCTTTAAAACTAAAACTATTCTAAATTTCACAAGTTTATTGAAAATTTAGGATGATAAAATTTCGTAAGTAGTGTCAAAATAAATGCTTTTAGCACATATGACAACAAAAGACTAATTTCTTTAACACATAAAGAATTCCTATAAAACCTTGAACATATCAAAAACTTATTAGAAAGCTGATCTAGGTTTAAAAAGATATTTAACAGAAATGAAATTGCAAAAGACTTTTCAGAATATAGAAATTTGATCAATATTACTCATAATAAGAAAAATGCAAAGTAGACTACACTGAGATACCATTTTCACTGATCAGATGCATCGAGTCTGATAATATACTTTGCTGGGAGTATAATATACTTTGTTGTTCTCACTCTGTGAGAACATAAATACGTACAAACTCAATGGATGGGGACTTGACAATACCTATCAAAATGAGCAATACGTACACTCTTCGACCCCCTCTTCTAGCTCTTTTGACATCTAGGAATATATTCTCTTGAAATACTAATCTGTATTTACAAAGATATTTATACAAAGAGAGTCATGGCAGTACTGTTTGTATAACATCAATTATTTTATTAATTTTTTTTGGAGACCTAGTCTTGCTCTGTCGCTAGGCTGGAGTGCAGTGGCGCAATCTGGGCTCACTGCAACCTCTGCCTCCTGGGTTCAAGTGATTCTCCTGCCTCAGCCTCCTGAGTAGCTGGGAGTACAGGCGCGCACCACCACAGCCAGTTAATTTTTTTTGTATTTTTCGTAGAGATTGGGTCTCACCATCATGGCCAAGATGGTCTCGATCTCTTGACCTTGTGATCCGCCCGCCTCAGCTTCCCAAAGTGCTGGGATTATAGGCATGAGCCACCATGCCCGGCCACATCGATTACTTTTTAAAAGCCAGAAATCTATCATTAGTGGACTTGTCAAAAAATTACATGTATGTAAAATAGAGAGTGAAATACAACGTAGCTATTAAGAAGAATTGAAGTACCTCTACAGGTACTGACATGTAACAATTGCCAAGATACAATGAGAGAAGAAAAACAGCAAAGTTCAGAATATTGTGCACCTAAAATTAACTCTTATTAGTATACAAAAACAGCAATTTAAAAGAAAATTGCATCCCTAGAAAACTGGACAATTTAAAGACTGCAATCAGAAAGCAAAATGTGTTTTTAGTAATCAAATATGATTGCAAAAATAAAAAAATAAATTGCATCCTGAATAATAAGAGCCCAGCTGAAGACAAAGTTGGTTCTCTGGCAAATAAAGTTATGATAATGTCTCAAAACATAGAGCAAAAGTAAAAGTATTATTGAAAGTTACCAGCGAGACTGAGGCAGGAGAATGGCGTGAACCCGGGAGGCGGAGCTTGCAGTGAGCCGAGATTGTGCCACTGCACTCCAGCCTGGGCGACAGAGCGAGACTCCGTCTCATTAAAAAAAAAAGGAAGTTGAGGAGCTGTCAGACAGATACAGCAGCTTCAACACCCTTACAGAAGAGATTTAAAAGGGGTAAACTGAAAAAAGAAAATGGCTAGTGGCAAATTTTCAAGGAAATGTTAGAAGAAAACACTCTGGAGCTAAAGAAAGAGACTCTTTTGACTGAGAGGTCCCACCAAATGCCAACAGAGATTAATGCATAAAAGCTTTTGACAAATTATAGATTTGTAATGTTTTAATAAGACCACTCATAATGAATATCTGGCTTAAAAAATAATTGATGTTATACAAACAATACTACAATGATTCTTCTTGTATAAATATCTTCATACATACAGATTAGTATTTCAAGACAATATATTCCTAAATGTCAAAAGTGCTGGTTAAAGTATATACATACTGTTCATTTTTATATGTGTTGTTAAATCTGCATCCATTGAGTTTGTATATATTTTTATTCCCACCAAGAGTGAGGAGAATTCAGTGTCTTTCTCCCTCTCCAACAAAATATATTATCAGACCCAACTCACCTGATCAGTGAGAACGCTATCTCAGTGTTGTCTACTTGGCTTTTTCCTTACGTGAGTGATATCAAAAGTTCTGAACTCCAAAGAATAAAAGATCCTACAACTTCCTAGAGAGAAGAAAACAAGGTTACCTCAACAGAAGAAAAATCAAATAGATGCAGACTTCTCAGGTCCAACAACGAATTCTAGAAGACAAAGGTGGAATGCTTTCAAAATTCTGAGGGACAAATTATTTGAACCAAGAATTCTATGCCAGTCTAAATGATCAATCAAATGTGAGGGTGAAATGGCAATTTAGAAAGGTTAAATTCCACTGATATACATTTTCTGAAACAGAAATGCTCAAGGATATATTCCCAGATAGCCAAAAAGGAAATAAAAGAAAGAAGAAAACATGGACTTTCACAATGAGGTAACTGCTGTGCAGCATTTATAGGGCATAGTCCCATAAAAACAGGAGGATAGAGGACTTCCACAAAGAAAGAAAGAACGTTTTTGAAGAGATAAGAGGATTTCATTCAATCCATAGTATAAAGAGAACACATAAAGGTCTTCTATTAGTCAAATGTGAAAAGAATCTCCGGATGTTTAGGAAAAATGAAAAGCTGCCCAAAAGAAACACGGTCCTGTCATTAAAAACAAATTAAAAATGAGGCATGGCCATGAGCTGGAAGGAATGAGCTGAGAGGGGTGTGAGAAAACTGCAAAGTATTTGGCTTTACTTTCTAAACAGTCTTCCTTAGTAACAAAGGAGAATGTGTATTTTTGAAGGAAAAAAAAAAAAAACAGAGGCTTGGGAAGTGCAATGAGTTTTTTTGTTTGTTTGTTTTGAGGCAGGGTCTCACTCTATCACCCAGGCTGGAGTGCAGTGGTGCCATCACGGCTCAGTGCAGACTTGACCTCCCAGGCTCAAGCAGTACTCTCATCTCAGCCTCCTAAGTAGCTGGGACTGCAGGCAAGCACAACCAAACCCAGCTAATTTTTTTGTATTTTTTGTAGAGACAAGATTTCTCCATGTTTCTCAGGCTGGTCTCAAACTCCTGGGCTCAAGCAATCCAACTGCCTTGGTCTCCCAAAGTGCTGGCGTGAGCCACTGCACCCAGCCTGCAATGAATAATATTTACATAGTCATAATATTTAAAATGCTATTTTTTTGGAATTAACTTATGGGTAGGTTATGGCTAAAATAACTAAACTATAGTTACAGAATAAAAATAAATGTTACAAACTTCGACCACATAAAAGGTGCAAGGGAGAGACAAATGTTTATTTCTTCCCCATATATTGTGGGGAGTAGATAATGTCTAAAATGTTAAAAAACAGAAGTTTGATTATGTTATTTAAAAAGATAATCATTTAGAAAACTAGAATTAATGCTGTCTGAAGTTTGAACATAAAAGAAGATAAGCATATTATTTAATGGTACCCATCAGAAATGCCAAAGACAAGAGGCGTTATAAGTGGTTACAGCGGAGAGGAACTCCTGTGTTTGGGCTGAAGTGGGAAAACTAGGGTAACATTTTCCATAGTGGTCTCTACTGTACAATGTAAAATTGTATAATAATATGCATGTTTGCTTCTATAATTAAAAAACAAAACATATTTGCTTATGTAATAAAAAATAAAATGAAATAGATTACTAAACCAATGATCAGGGAACAATTAGAAAATAAAGCAGTGATTAATTAAAGCCAAAATAAATTTAAAAAAAAAGATCTTGTTAATGTGGTCTTATGATCTTGTTAATGTGGTCTTATGAAAACCGAAGTGGAACACTTGTATTCTGGTCTTGGCTTTGCCAAGAACTCACTTTGGCCAAGTCATTTCCTCCCTTGTGCCTCAGGTTCCTTATCAGTAAAATGGAGGTATGAGCTTGACAATCTCTAAATCCTCAGCTATAGCTTTCTAATATTCTAATTTGAACTTTCCTTCACATTTTGATAAAATTACTAGCCCAGCAAATTAAGGGTACCCCCACAGATATCTGTGTTTCACACTATCGGGGCGTTTTCTCATGATTAGTCTTTTTATGATTACCCATGTCGTCAGATTCAATGATGTGGTTTGGAGGGCAGCCCAGCTCCTGAGTGATCAGTCACTTCTAATGAGTAGGGTTATAGGCTTATGGCAATGTGGAAGGCAGCATAGTACATAGCTCAGTCTTTGTTGACAGGGCCATCAACATATCTACATGGGACCTGCAGAGAGGTACTTAGGATTCCTACTGCAGAAAGTCAGCCACCAGAAGCACAATGATGGGATTTGTGGGAATAGACCCCAGACCCCAGACTTGAGCTCCTTGAATGGCAGGCATAAGGTGGGGTGGATACAACATTCTCTGTGAGGAAAGGACTTATTCTGAAGGAGGAGAAGGAGAAGAAAGGAATATGTCACTTGTTCACTCAACTTCAACAGAAGTGGGTCCAGCTTCTGGAGGGAGGGAGTTGTAGTAACAGAATTGTTCTTCCAAGGGCACCGAAAGGAACAGAGAGGATAGCTGTGCTGTTTGGTGGACACCCACATTCGTTTCCTGGGGCTGCTGTAACAAAGTGCCAAAACTAGGTGGCTTAAACAACATAAATTTATTGTCTCCCAGTTCTGAAGGCTGGAAGTCTGAAGGCAAGGTGTTGGCAGGGTTGCTTTTTTGTGAGGCCAAGAAAGAATATATTCTGTCTCTCCTCTAGCTTCTAGAGGCTTCCTGGCAATCTTTGGCTTTCCTTGGCTTGTAGAAACATCACCCTAATCTCTGCTTTCACATTCACATGGTGTTCTCCCGGTGTGTGTGTCCCTGTATCCAAATTTCCACTTTCATAGAATGATGCCAGTCATATTGGATTAGGGTCCCACCTACTCCACTAAGACCTCATCCTAACTAATTACATCTGCAATGCCTCTGTTTCCAAATATGGTCACATTCTGAGAAACAGGTGGGGGTGGTTAGGACATCAAGAAATGGATTTTGGAGGGCACATGATTCAATCGATAGCACTTCTTAATTAGGTGAATGCCAGAGCCCTTCTTGTTCCACAGTACAGGAACTTTTGGAGAAAAGAATATTAGGACCAGCCAGGAAGAATGGCTTCCACCTCATGAACTGCTGTGCAAGTGATGCTAGGAGGTAGGTGACCTAAGGGTAGCATGATTAGGCACAGCTGGCATGGCTGGTGATGGGGGCTCAAAACAAGAAGAGGGGAGCTGCAACACCTTCAAGAGGTGGCAACTACTTACAACATACCAGTCGGCTTGGGGGTAGTTGACCCCCCATTCTAGTCAACTATTAATCTAATGATGCTGTACAAAAACAAAATCAAACTTCCCAAGTTACATGATTTTTCACATTCAGCATTCTGTGGGTTGATAAGGGGATGGGGCTTTATTCCTCAGGCTAAGGGCCAGCTTCAAATCTTCTCCTAGGGCTCTCAATTCCAGGACCAGTGGCTACCCAGAGCTTGCTCTTCCCAAGGTAGGTGTGCAGCAGAAGCATAAGTCACCAAGCCAAATTGCACCAACAAGTTCAGACCTCTGTTCATATCACCCTGGCTAACATCCTATTGGCCAGAGCAAGTCACCTGGCCCAAACCCAGCATCAGTGGATTAGATGTGTATGCACTGACTACTGCACTGAGAGATGCTACAGTCTTGCAGCAAAGGGAATGGAGGTATGAAATCTTCCAGGAAGGTAGTGAACAGGCAGAAACAATATCTACTGTCCAAAACTCCAGCTTTCATTTCTTTTTTAAATGATGAAATTAACCCATTTGGAAAACAGTCAAAAGCAAAATGTAAAAATAAAAGACCCACCATCTGGAGACAGCCATTGCTAATACGTTTTTTTCTTTTGCTTCACTATTATAGTGATCCTCATAAACCACTCTGCTCCCCTCCCTGCAGTTATTCCCTCTAGGCATGAAAAATCAGGGCATGCTTATTAGAACTGTGAAGGAAAGAGCTTCTATGCTTAAGAATCAAAAGTTAAAAAAAATAAATAAAAAGATTTAATTCACTGGAATACTAGAACACAGCCAGCTACATGAAACTCAATAAGAAGACATAAAATATACTACATTTAGATGAGAAAAAAAACTGTTCAAGATGGAGAGACGAAAACTTAATAACACTTCATGTGAGAAAGAGCTGGGTGTTCCAATTTATCATAAATAAAACAGGAACCAATCACAAAGCTGCTTTAACAGATGTATCCAAGCTAAGAGTAGAAAGTGTGTGTATAATATTATGTATGTATCTGTGTGTGTGCGTGCATGTGCATGTTCATTATTTTAAATGCAGAACACATTTTTTGAGAGATATACAAGAAACTGCTAACATGGTTATCTCAAAGTGGAGGAGAAGTACTGGGGAGGGAGTTCTTTACTTTTCATTTTATTTCCTTTCATGTATATGAAATTTTTTACCATAAGTGTATATTATTTTTATATTGTAAACATTGTTTAAATTGAAAAAAAAATGTAACAGAGATGATAGAAATACTGTTGGGGCTGGATAAAGCTTATTCAGTTTGGGCATGCTGGTTTTTATTATTTTTATTACAATGACATAATATGACAGCACAAGAGAATGTTCAATATATATCCTCATAGTTTCAGTCATAGCACATACACAGTTCTGTAACTGTGGTTTTATCATTTGACTGTAGCAGTGGTTAGGCACATAAGATCTGGAATTAGTCTGCCTGGGCTCTTGCTGTGTGATCGTGAGCAAGTTACCCACCCTGTCCAGACCTCTTTTACCACTTTTAAAATGAGAATACCATTGTTATCTACTTTGTGGGGTTACTGTGATGATTTAAGGAGGCAATCACTATTATGCTTTGAACAAAGCCCAGGGTGTAGTCAGTGCTCTCTTTAAATGCTAGTTATCAGCTAACTAACATTTGGTTTATTATGAGTGCTTCCCCAGCTGTCTATGTCATTTCTATATATTTTCTATGCATAATGCATAATATCTTATAGCCTGTATATGTCATAATTTAATCATTCTATTGTTTGACATAGAGGTTACATGTAAACATATGTGCATGTGTGTGTGAATTGCTATGAAGATGCTATAAAACAACACTTCTCCAGCTTTAATGTGTGTATAAATCACCTATGGATCCTATTAAAATGCAGATTCTAATTCAGGAGAACCAGGACATAGCCTGAGATTCCACATTTCTAGCAAGCTTCCAGGTGATGCTAAAACTGTAGGTCCGTGGACCACACTTTGAGTAGCAAGTTATAAACATCTAATGAAAATAGGAGGATTAAGAGAGACTTAGAAACAGTTACTGGAGAAACAAGGGGTGATTTGCCTGGCTACGATGAGATGTTGTGTCTCTTGAATACCTTCAAATACTTGGAAGGCTGTCACATAAAAAAGAATCCTGATTCTCTGGAACTTCAGAATATAAACTAATGGGTAGAAGTTCTAGGGAGGCAAAAATTCTGTAAATATAAGAAAGAACTTTGTTACAGGTCCTATTTATCACTACGGCTTTAGGAGTCTGTGAAGTAACATCATTGGCTTGGCCAGTTACCACAGTGACAAAGCTAACACCCTTCAGCAAAGCTAGGGGAATGTGGAATCAAATGTCCCCAACATGCAGTGGCAGCTTGCAGGGAAGGGACTCTTCCAAGAAAGTGCATCAAGTGGAAAACCTTCTGAATGTTGTCAAGAAGGAACCCTGGAATTCCCATGATATTCTTCACGCCCCTGTGGAGACTTGCAGCGTCCTCTTCTGCCCTGAGGGGATGTACTGAGACTTTGTCACATTGCTGGACCATTCTGCCTCTGAGTTCTTCACAGAGCCAGACTCTTCAAGTCTGCCTGCAGTCACACTGCTTTCTAACTCCAGTTTCCTGGCTCTTGGTTTCTCCATGAACTTGCAGTCTATAGATTTCCAAGGCAGCAGACTTCAGTGACAGATTTTTGCTCACCACGTGGCCAGGCAGGATCTGGGCATGTCCTTCAATGGGATGTAGACATCCTGTCCTCCTGCTAGCAGAAATCAATGGCACCTAAATTCTCTCTTCTCCTTAAGTGGAAGGCCTGGCTCGCTCTCCACCCACTGAGCAGGAACAGCTGTGCATCTGTGGGAAAGGAAGAGCACCAGATTTCCTCTCCCAGTTTTGCTTGGAAACTGAGTATTGCCAGGGTCCTTAGGTGATTTCTGAAGGGCAAAGGAAAGAGGGGAATCACTCAGGAAGTGAGATGGAGATCTTCAAGGACAGTCCAGGCTCTGAGTGGAGCAGTGCCCATGGAGCCAGCAGAGGGGGAGGTATCCTAGAGCAAGACAGTCTGGCTTGGGGGCTGATGAGTGAGACACAGGGGAGACCCTCTCACCAGCGATCTCCTACAGAAGGATCACTCTTGTCCTGAGTGACAGCTCTCTCCCAATTCCAGAACCATCTTCCTCCTTCTCAACCCAGCACAAAACCTACCAGGCAGAGCCTTTTCCTCTCCTGTCAGTCATTTTTGCTACAAAAGAAACTGGGTACAAGATTGAACGGTTTTTTTCTCACAATCCTTCTGACACTACATGTCAAGGGTGGGGTTATCACACCAACAAATTATCCAACTCTCTGGACACCAACTGAGTGCCCTACAATTCAATTCAATTATGATGCTCTCTACTCAGAGTTAACACTGACCCCATAGATGAGGGCTCAGTCCCACAAGACTTTCCCTACTTCAGATGTCAGTCTTAAGTCTTAGGTTACCATGTGTACTTCTGGCTATAAATGGGGGAGGAGCATCCCACAACCCCCGGTTTCAGGCTCAATAATTTTCTAAAATAGCTCACAGAATTCAGGAAGGCACTTTATTTACTATTGTGGTTTATTATAAAGGTTACAACTCAGAGAAACAGTCAAATGGAAGAGATGCATGGGGCAAGGTATTGAAGGGGGCATAGCATTTTCATGCCCTCTCTCCAGGCCCACCACCCTCTCAGCACCTTGATATGTTGTTCACCAACCCTGAGGCTCTTCAAACCCCATTGTCTATGGCTTGAATGGAGGTTACATTAAGGGTTGATTAAATCATTGGCCATTAGTGATTGGCTCATTCTCCAGCCCCTGTTCCCTCCCTGGAGGTCAGGGAGGTGGGGCTGAACATTCCAATCCTCTTATTATGACTACAGCTGTCTAGGGGCTCCCAGCCAGCAGTCATTTCATCAGCATACGAAAGACACTCTGATCACTCAAAAGATTCCAAGGTTAGGAGCTTTGTGCCAAGAAATGGGGACAAAGATCAAATATGTGTTTTGTATTATATCACATAGGTTAGTGATATACTTTGCAAAATTAAAACTTGGCCAGGTGTGGTGGCTCACGCATGTAATCCCAGCACTTTGGGAGGCCAAGGCAGGCTGATCACGAGGTCAGAAGTTCGAGACCAGCCTGGCCATATGGTGAAACCTCATCTCTACTAAAGATACAAAAAAATTAGCCGGGCGTGGTGGTGTGCGCCTATAATCCCAGCTACTCAGGAGGCTGAAGCAGGAGAATCACTTGAACCCAGGAGGCGGAGGTTGCAATGTGCCAAGATCGCATCACTGCACTCCAGACAGGGTGAGACTCCATCTCAAAAAAAAAAAGAAAAAAAAGAAATTAAAACTCAAGACTAACATCCTCTCTGTGTTATCTAAGGTGCTATAATAAGACAGACAGTGTTAGAAAAGTAAAAGACCACACTATTAGTCACTCACAGACACTGCTGTGAAGGATGGAGAAAACCCAGAAGGCAGGAAGCACCTCCAACATTCGGCTGGGGTGGGGTCAGATGGCCTTTCTCACATGTCCATCTCCTGACCAGATGATGAGTCTCCAAGGGTTGATACTGTCCATTGTCTTGTATCCCCAGTGCCAGCCTTCATGTATCACACAGAGCTGGTTCTTGATAAACACATGCTGAATTACTGTGTCTTTGGATGAGAGGAAAGGTCCAAGAAAGGACAGAAAGGAGATAGGAGAGTAGCAGCATGGAACTCTCCAGCACAAGTTCTGGCACATCATAAAGATCCACCCCACAAGACAGTAAACCAACTTACCAGGTGCACTGCCTTTTTCATTACCATCTGAGAAATGGTTATCATTTCTTTCCAGGTCAAAGAATGGGGACATTAAGTGAATCAACTGAAGGTATTTCTTGAGCGCACATTATCACTGTTCTTCCCTATGCCAGCATGGTCAAAAGTTACATAACCCTAAGCTCCAAGCTACTCACCTTGACATACCCAGTATCTTGGAACAGAGAATGTACCTGACAAAAATTGTCTGGTGAATGAATGTGAAGCATGAGAAAACAATGGGACATAACATGAATACCTTCTCTTCAGTTTATTTCTACAAGGGGAATGAAGAAGATGTGAAGAAAAAAGGAAGGAGAGTGATCCCCAGCTGATACCTAATTATTCAGCCTGGAGGAATTCTGAGCTAAGCTTGTGTTGAGTGTGACTGATGCTGGCAGGTGGAACTTTAGCCTGAGTTGTGCTGGTGGACACACTGATCGCCAATGGTGGTGAGGGGGGCTCATTAACAGCTTATTGTACATCACACTTGTTAGGTTCTGAGTCCCTCCTCTAGCCCTCCCTGGCCTTGCACTGATCTCCCTCCATTTGATTATCTTACAAACATTTTTATTAGGCAATTAAATGCTTAATTTGGATAAAAGAAGAGAGAGGGCAAAAACAATAGTTCACATGCACGTATAATTAGCAATGAGTGGGTTAGATTGCATAAGACCCAAACTGGAAGTATGGAGAAAATGAAGCTGGAGATGTAAAGTTGAACTTTTGGCTGAAAATGGGGAGGAAGATAGGTGTCAGCTTGATCTTACCACTGTCTTACTGAAACTGTATTTTATTGTATCTCCCCACTCTGCCTTGACACAAAACACTGACTTAAAATTATTTGTTTTCTTAACAGTAAGTTTACAAAGCCCTTTGGATCACATGACTGCTATGGTAGATTTAAATGCATTATCAAGACATCTTCAAGGGATAGAAAGTATAAAAGGAGGGGTTTTACATGCTTTGTGTGAATGGCTTGGTTTGCAGCATCTTTCAGAGCTGGGAACCAGTGGATAACGGATCCACTATTTGGTGGGTTGGCCAGGATCCAAAGATTGACCAGTCCTAAGGCCCTAGGGAAAAGTACGTGTCCAAGCATTAGGCAACTGAAGATTGACCAAGAAGGGTAGCAAGAGGGAATGGTCTCCTTCCAGAATAAAAACAAAGCCCAGTCACCCATGTTTGGAAGTAGGTTAAATTTAATAGATACCGTTTACTCAGAATTTACTATGTTCTTAGCACTGTTCTGTTTTGCATATATTATCTCAATTATTAGGTTGCTGTAATAATCTTGTGATAGAAGTTTTACAGATTTTATTTTGCAAGTGAGAAAACTAAGGAATAGAGATATTTAAGTAATGTACCCAAGTCATAAACCTAGTAAGTGATGGAGACAGGTCTGTAACTCAGATCCATCTGCATCCAAAGCCTATGCTTGTAACTATTCCACCACTACCAACCTACTAAGGAGGGTGGGTTTCCAAGTGGGGAGAAATAGTAGAACCAGTCAGCACAGATTCTCACTCCCAAGGTTCTGCTTCCATTTGGATCTCACTAATAACCACTGCCACCTCCTCTTGGTTGCTCTCGGTGGTCCAACTTTCTCTTTCGCATTCTGCCCAAACAGAATCCTGAACATAGCTCTTATGGCTACAACCAAGCCATAAGGCTGGAAAAGACTTTACTTGATACTCAGGGTACCACCACAGCCCCTCATACCATCAGGATTGTCTTGTTTTTTTTTTTTTTATAGAGTAGGTGGTCTATAAATATTTGTAACATGGCTGCTGTAGCTTGCTTTTGTTTGTCCTCTCCAAATCTCATGTTGAAATTTGAGCTCTAATTTTGCAAGTGGAGCTAATGGGAGGTGTTTGGATCATAAAGGTGAGTCCCTCATGACTGGCTTGATGCCGTGCTAATGGTAATGAGTCAGTTTTTGCTTTATTCATTTCCATGAAAGTCAGTTGTTAAAAAAGAGCCTGGCACCTCCCTGCTCATGCTCTCTCTCTCTCTCTCTCATTTCCTTTCTCATCATGTGATCTCTGCACACACTGTCTCCACTTCACCCTCCATTATAAGTAGAAGCAGCCTGAAGCCCTCACCAGAAGCAGATGCTTGTGCCATGCTTTTTATATAGCCTGTAGAACTGGAAGCCAAATAAACCTCTTTTCTTTATAAATCACCCAGTCTACAGTATTCCTTTATAGCAACACAAATAGACTTAAATAATGGCATGAGGTAACAAATTACAAAATAGGAACAGCTTTCTAGAGCTCATCGCTGTAGCCCTTTTTACTGGCTGCCCTGTACCCTTCTGGGGGACAATCATCAAAATACCCTTTACAACCCTGGGGCACATGCTTAGGTCTCTTAGCATAAAACAGAGTTCCTCATGAGACCTCCAGAGAGGCAAGTGGCCTCCTATACCCAACTGGCCTTTATAAAGTCAGTGCTCAGGTGACTGTCCAGAGAGATACCCTTACACTTCAGAGGAGACAGATGCAAGGCATAGTCCAAGCACAGCAGATCATGGGGACAGTGCAGGCAGCAGTGGGTAGGAGGAGATCTTGCCAATTTCTCCCGGCGGGTAGGACAGCAGGAAAAGGCAGAGAGGTAGCACTGAACCCACCCACTAGCAGTTGGGAGCCTAGGGCATGAGGGTAGGGAAGATAAGCACATGTCCAGTGGTTACAACATCCCAAGATATAGTCTTGGAAGACATTTACTATGAGGTTATGGCACAGAATTCAAATCCAAAGCAGCAAAGGACCCTGGCAGGTGTGCATAGCATTGAGAGGGCATCGGTGGCTGGGTCCAGGGATGGGATGGAAACTGCAGGTGGAGATCAGAAGGGAGGAGGTGACAAAGACTGAAAACAAGACAAAATCTGAAAGGTATCAGGACCACAACACAGACTCAGGGGAAGGGCAAATATCTGGGAGGCCTGAGGTCAACCAGGCCCTGCCACAGATCAGGAGGAGCTGGAACCCAAAGATGAGGTTTTACCAAAGTGAATGAAGCAAGTTTCCACAGGGTCAACTGAAGATCAAGGCGGAGGGCTGATCCCAGAAAAGGGTAAGCACCTTGGTTCTGTAATTCAGGACACTTGAGATGGAACCCACAGTGAGACTGATGGAACCTGAACCAAAATGTCACAGACCCCAAGCTCCTTATAGAGCTCCTGCCTGGAGCTGGACACGGTCCCTGAACCTGGCAGGGCTATGCCTGCATGCAAGGGTTAAATAGTCCAGCTACAGGGGAGGGCTGTAAGAGCCAGTATCTGAGCAGGCAGCTCATCTCATCACTCTCCTTTCATCTAGTGTGATATCAACTGAAGATCAGCCATCTGTGGAAATCCAATAGACATATAACATGGATATGTCAAGTAAATCAATCTCCAATTGACCTGGACCAGCCGTTTCTGTTTCTCACCCTGAGCAAGTGCCACACAGGAGCTGGCTGACAGTGCACTCCACAATGTCATGACCTTCCAGCAGGCTGTCCCAGGCTCCAGTTCACTGTGCCAGGCTCTTCTCCCTGGGGTGCCAGAGCAGCTTTGGGGTATGCGCATGGCCTGACAGCAGTCTGAGTGTCACCAAGGGAACGTTCATGCCAAAAGCTATGCTAAGTTATGTCAGTGTCCTTAGCAGGCTCAGGGGACACTAACCTCACTGCCAAGAAAAAACAACTCAGCACTTGCCCATGAGGGGTTGAGCCACAGATCTAGAAATCTCTGGTCTTTTCTCAAGGGTCTCTAATCCCCTGGGCAGGAAGCTTAAAGCCTGAGTTCTCAGCACTGGTGTTAAGGCTGCCCTTCTCCAGCTGCCCGGCTCTGGGTTAATCCCAACCCAACCACCAAGAGACAAGAACTTCATTTCCCCCATGATAGGCTGTGAGTCCTTGCCAGGACATGAGTCCTTATTCCCATCAGTCTCTTCTCAGGGCTGGATCCTGCTACAACAACCCAAAGAAACTGTGATTCTGGAAGGCAAGGCCTACCCACATCATCTCCATGTAGTGAGGTTCTGGTACTGAGGAGGGGTGTGTCAGATTGAGGGGTGAATTAATGAATGAAAAAATGAAGATGGACACAAATGAGAATCATCTCTATCCATGAAAGCTTTTGTTGAGGAGATGTGTTCAGAGGAGGAGGCAATTTCTATTCTTTTGCTGCCAGCATCAACTGTAGAATATGGTGTGCTCTATGAAAAAGTATTTAAATATTAAATATTAATCAGGATTTTTCTTTAGAATACATAAGAAGCTTGCTCTTAGGTTGAGTTTTTTTTTGCAGGGTAGGTGCACTGTTTTGCATATTTTCTGTTCCTTTTTTTTCTAACCCTCAGTCTATACATAAACATACATGCCCACACTCACACACACAGAGCTGCCCACAGCAGCCTTAATTCCACCTATTCCAGCATTAAGCATCTCTCCTCTGTCATTTCTGTATTTTCAGATGCCACTGGAATGAAGCTATCCATTCATTATTTGGATAATGAACCAGTGGTGGCCTAAGGCTGGCAAACTAGAGGCTAATGAATGGTCTTGGGACCCAACACATTTTGATATTTCTCTGCTCCCATCCTTGCATACCACACAATGGCACGATGGGCTGTGAGGGTGCTGAAGTGATGTGTGTCCTTTGGGTAGAGTTTTGGGAGGGTCTGTGGGCTCCAGCAGCTCCACCTTTGGGTATAGCTCAGGGAAGGCAATGCCCTTGAGACACTGGTAGTGACAGATTTCGCAGACTCAATAGCTGTAGAGGAGGCCAGGCCCTTTTTCTTACCACACTGAGCAGAGTGGGTCCTGAGCCAGCAGCCTGTAGACTCCCCTTCGTGCCTGAGGCTATGCCATCTTCTCAAAGGAAGATGAGGCTCAGCTCTGAGTTCCAGCCTTTCCTGCCCACAGCTGTCTCTGGGAACATAGTCAGTTCCTTTTTCCTTTCTCCATTCTCATCCCAGACACACAGAGCCCATTCCCGTATTTTTGTCCGTGATCACACCCTTCACACCCTTCCCACCAGTCCCTCAGAGAAGAGAACTACAGATGAACTGCCTTCATTATTTCTTATGTGTTTGGTTTCTTGCTGGATGACAGGCCTTGTAAATGTAGCACTTATTCAGACTGACCACAGCATGAGCACAAAAGGGATCACCATCACAGGCCTAGGTCAGCCAAAGAACCATTACTACATTCTATGGTGGAAATATCCCTCCTTTGAACAAGAAAATATCTAGCAGAGCAAAGGGGCAGCATGGGGAAATTCGAGATGGCAGAAATATTCTGCATCATGGTCATGGGGTGGATAAATGACCACGCATTTGTTAAAACCCATGGAATGATGTGTATGTGTATACATACATATGTATGTATACACGCGTGTGTGTATATTGTAAGTATACGTGTGTGTGTGTGCGCATGTGTGTGTGTGTGTATGGAGAGAGAGAAAAAGAGAGGGAGAGAGAGCACTTTGAATCATGAGGATAAGAAGCAAAACTAGGGGATTATAAGGAGTGCCATCCTTTTGATTCCTAGACCTGTAGGTTTGGAATCTAAGAGATACAGCATATGAAACACATTGTGGGATAATGCCCACCTCTTTCAGGGTGTCATTTCCTAGCTGGTGTCAAGATGGACTCTTCAACAAGCCACTCCTGCCCTCTATTCTTCTGCTAGGTTATGGAGGGTATAATCCAGGGCCTTCTGGATCAATTTCCTAGGATTGCAGGTATTTCCAGGCTCTGGACCAAGATAGTGTTCACCCATCCCTATGTCACAAGCTTCTCATCTTGCTCCTTCCCAGATTCTAACCATGCATTCAATCAGGCAGTCACGGCTCAGAATTCATACAGATCCTCACCTCGGCTCATCTGTCCTTCCAGGTAAAATTGGCCTGTTAGGAAGATTTCCCTTCTCCTGTGGCATTTCAGGCCATCTCTAAGTGGGGACATAACTCCCAGCATTCGCTTCTTGGTGGTACTGACATAGACTATTGGAGCCATCTGAAAGCCAAACTCTGAATCTTCCCATTGTTATTTATTTATTTACTTATTTATTTATTCTTTTAAAATTTTATTAAGGTAGTAAATGTACTTCTTTGTTACATGAGGATTGCATGTGTACCGGTGAAGATTGGGCTTCTAGTGAAACCATCACTCAAATATTGAACATTGTACCCAACAGGTAATATTCAACCCTAACTCCCTCCCACTCTCCCCACTTTTGGAGTTCCCAGAATCTATTCTGTTCATATTTGTGTCCATATGTACTCAATATTTAGTTTCCCACTTATGAGTGGGAAATGTGGTATTTGGTTTTGTTTCTGTGTTAGTTTACTTAGGATAATGGCCTCCAACTCCACCCATGTTGCTGCAAAGGACATGATTTTATTCTTTCTTATGGCTGTGTAATATTCCATGGCGTGTGTGCGTGCGTGTGTGTGTGTGTGTGTGTGTATCACACTTATTTCCAACAGTTGATTGGATAAATTGATACATTACATTTTCTCTATCCAGTCAACCATTGCTGGACACATATGTTGGTTCCATGACTTTGCTATTGTAAATAGTGCTGCAATGAACATAGGAGTGCAGGTGTCTTTTATATAATGATTTATTTTAAAGCCACAGGGAATTTCATGGAGGTGTAGGTGCTATGTGATATTCAGGATGATAATGTGGTAGTCAGGAATTTGTTTTATTTCCCATATATTTTCAGTTCTCCACCTTTAAGCACACAGTAGGACTGCATTTCCTGGCTTCCTATTTGTTGAGTGGGAATATGTCACTATCTCTAACTGATGAGAAATCATCAGTGTCCCTCCCCTGAGGTTGAGTATTTAGTTGATTTTATGAGTCCCTCCAGATCTCCCTTTAGCTGCCTCATCAGCCTGGGCTGTGAATGACTGTGATGATCACAGCCACTCCCACTATCTCCTCCCTGGCTGACCCTCAGTCAAAGATAGTGTTGAATGAGTGAGATTTGAATATTTGTTATTTTAAGCCACTGAGATCACTGGAGCATCTGCAGTATCTGTTACTGCAGCATAACCTAGCCTGAGTGATACAGATGCGGAGGTGGTCATAGTCTCTGCAGGGCACGTGATTGATTAATTACAGCTGGTGATTGTTACAGGTAAGACCATTCACTGAGTCTTGACTACCACACTTACAAAACTGACTATTATGAGAGCCAAAACGGCTTTGCTTCTAGCTGTGCCTGGTAAATCTACCTGTCATCCTAAGATGATTCCATCTCCAGGGACAAGCAGGGCCCATTTTATAATGGTGTCTTATCCACAGTATTCTTGGCCCAGCGGGGACTATTAGTAGAGCATTTTTTGAAGATTTTGGCATTTCCCTTATCATCTATTCCTCAAGACATCAGGGTAGGTCCTCTAATTCCCTTCTCCACATCTCTGAAGAGATTTCTGGCCTTTTGTTACACCCAGCATGGGTCAGTCTTCAGAAGAGATTCTCATTAATGGAAGAATCAAATTGTTGGAATCCAGCCAACTGTCCAAGCAGGCACACAGCAGGTACACTTTCTGATGGGTAGACCTATAACAATAGATTCTGCCTCATTTATGATTACATTCCACCCCCATTATTTAAGCACTCTCAAAATTTATGCCCCACAGGATTTTCCAGACGATGGACCTGCAATTTTCTCCAGGCATAACTTTTGCTTCTGTACCCTGATTATTCATTTCTCCCTCCAGGCCATGTTAAGTCCAAATCTTGTTTATTCAGAGAACAACAATGAGATGGAGGCAGAGAGTCAGTGCCACTTCTGTAGGCAAGCGAGGGGCAGGGGGAGTATTGCCAAGGGTTGGAAAGGCAGGGTCCTCCAGTCCTTCAGTGCTCACAGATATCCCCATCCCAGTACCACGAGCCCCACCCAACCACCCTGGTGGCTGATAAGGTTATAAATTGACTAGTGTTGCCATTCATAAACCAGCAGGCTCAATCCTTGAATTTTTCTAAGAATTATCAGCTCAACAGCCACAAGCAATGAGAGATTCTTTAAGGAGAGAATCTTGATGTTTGAGCTCAGCTTAGGTTATTTACATAAAGCTATCAGATATTCAGAAGGACCCATCCTCCCCGTGTCTCTCTCCAGCAGCTGCTGGGCCCCAGCAGTGGCCCCTTATTGAGTTCGTGTCATCACAAGTGAGCACAACAGGTAACTAGATTCGCTGCTCCTTCTCTGTATACTTATGCATTCCATTTGTGCCATGACCAATTCCACATACCCCGAGGGCCTGCTGCCTATGGCCCTGGAACCAATTGCTATATGGGCCAAAATTCTGCTGCAACAACAGAAACCAATTCTGATTCACTCAAGCATGGGGGTGGAGTGGAAAACAAAACCAAACCTGGTAGAGGCAGGAAGTCTGTGTGTATAATTAGTCAGAATTATCTTGAGGTAGCTCAAAGAATTGAGAAATGAAAAACTGTCCTTGGAAATTGGAATCTTGGTGACAGGGATGTTCTATGCATCTAGGAAGCAGCAGGAACTAGGAGAGGTTCTCATATGATGCACGCCAAACTTTCCTCCTCCTTTCCCCACAATGTGAAGATTCCCAGGGTAGGATATGTTATTTGTTCAGCTTGAAACACCTGTCCAGTCATGAAAAGAGTCAGAGTCTGTTACTAGCTGAAGAGGAAGAAATGGATGTCCAGGTAGGAGAGCCTCAACCACTTCACCTAGCCCAAGACCACACAGCCCCTTTTTCTGAGCAGACCTCTTGTGGAGAACAAGGTTGCTTGGCAATAAGCACATCATTTGTTTATAGGGGAAATTTGAATCTCTGAGATCCAGGACATGGGGACCCATGGGTCACTGGTCCTGGCTCTGTCCAGAAGGAAATCCTCTGAGACTCTCTTCATTAATCTCCCAGATTCTCCTACCTTCACTTACAGAGCAGATTTCTCAGGCATTGCAGAAGATTGAGAATGGGAAACCAACCATGCAGAGATGTGGACTTTCTCTTTTGCTGTGGGGACTTTCTCTGTGCTGGGGGATCTTCATCAGGAAAGATATCGTTCTCTACCCCCTTTGGACGGAATTAACACACCCCTGGATGAACCCTTTGTCTTAGTCCATTTTTTGCTGCCATAAAAGAATACCACAGACTGGGTAATTTATAACAAACAGAAATGTATTGGCATATGGTTCTTGAGGCTGAAAGTCTAAGATCAAGGTACCAGGATCTGGCAAGAGCCTTCTTTCTGTGCCTCCCATGGCAGGAGGTGGAAGGATAAGAGAGGGTCAAAGTCATCCTTTTGTAAGGACCCCATTCCTGCGATAATAGCATTAATCCATTTATGATGGCAGTGCTCCCCATGACTCATGGGGTGTCCTCATGACCCAAACACCTCCCAATAAGCTTCATCTCCCAACACTGCCACACTGGGGATCCAGTTTTTAACACATAAACTTTGGGGGACATATTGGAGCCACAGCATTCCCTTAGCACACTTGACAAGAGAACAGCTTCACTCAGGAAAGTGGTTTTAGTGGTTTATCAGCAGCAGCCTCTCTTGGGAGGACTGAACCCCTCTTGAGTTCATGAATAGTAGCACATTTCCTCCCTGAAATTGTGAAATCTCACTTCGCCGACAATGTGCATCTCCTCAGACAGCACAGGAAGAACTGGTCTCCAGGGATCACTATACTCTGGATGACAAACTCTCATAAGGCTCCATATCCCAGCCCAAAAGAGTTTGGAAAAGTCCCAGGTGGCTGTCCATGACTAACAGTCTTGTAAGTTTCCAGAGATCCTTTAGGGTGACCAGCAGTCCTTCCCCCATCACGACAAAATGCCCATCTTACTACACAGACTCTTACCAGGGCTACCATTACTTTCTAGAGGTAATGCTGACTGGTACCAGGTCAGAACCCTCTCCAGGAATCTTCTAAAGCCCTGCAATGTCCCCTGCTGCCTTTCTGTCTGCTCCCTGTCTACAACCTAGCCTCATTCTGACCTTCACACCTGGCTTCCATGCCACCAACTATTTATTTTTTAAACTCATTCTCTTTAGATCCCTTTTAATCACATTTTCAGCCCCTCTCCCCAGGAGAGCTGGCCACTTCTTTGTGCTCCAATCATCCCATATTTCTGTTAGAGTACCTTAGCATTTCTCGTGCAATTATTTGCTTAACCACCTGCCTCCTCCAATACATGATGAGCTCCTCCAGGGAAGTGACCATATTGTTCACATCTCTGTATCCTGAGGGCCTAGCACCATGCTTTGTGAAAGTCATTCAAAGCATTTATTGAATGAATGGATGGATTGGTAGAGCAGCCCATCCCCTGTGTACTTAGGACAATGCCCTGATCCAGGACCTGGTACAGGGAACAGCACAAGCATGGTCTCACTTATTCAGCAAAACTTGATCCACACTGAGCTTTTCAGAGCCTCCTCGTATTCCTCCCTGATGCCACTTTGTAGATTTTCAAATAGTTTCAAAGCTTTAACTTTCTACCAACATTATCACCAGGCCTTCTCACACTGTCTCTAGTGACAGAGAATAGGAGGATGGGAGAGGAATTATGCAATGCATCTTTCCATTTTTAGTAAATTCCAAATTTGTTAAAGCCAGGTATCAAGATAAGCCAGAAAGCAAAATTGGATGATGAAAAGAGAAGCAGACTGGCTTGGGTCTCAGTGCTTGCTGCACAGCTCCCTTTTCTGATCATGGGTTTTACTATCTATAAAAGAAACAAACCTTCCTCAGAGGCTTGCATGAAGTTTAATGGAGTGAAATAGGTTGAGCACCTAGCAGTGCCCGGCACATGGCAGGCATGTGACTGTCACAAATATGAACAGTCAAGAGGCTGATTACATGATAATTTTCAGGAAACATTTAAAAACAATAAATATCTAGGAAAATCAGAAACATGAAATCTTAAGAGGAGCTTGTGAAAAGATGTCATTAACTCAAATACTTTTTATCAGAAGCTCTTTCTTCCCTCTGCAAAAGCCAGCGATCCTACCCCTTTCAGAGGAAGGCCTGGCCTTTGGACCCAGGGCCAACAATAACTTGATTCTGAGAAAGAAGTGGCTTACATCTACTGAAGCTGAAGAGACACACACTTCAAGACACATCAATTTCCTCTGACAGAAATGTGTTCAAAAATTCATCAAAAATCACCTACAAGACTATTCACAGCAACACTGTGCATGATAGCCTGAAACTTGAAACTACCCAAATGACCATTAACAGAAGAGTGAATAAAGTAACAGTGGTGTATTCATACAATGATATATTGTACATCAGTGAGAATGAATGAACTACAACCACATGAATTGACATGGCTGAATCCCATCGTTGTAATGTTGAGTGAAAGAAGATAGGCACAAAGGGCTACATGCTTTGTGATTCCATTTATATAAATTCCAGAAGCAAGAGAATCACATCCATGCTCTTAAAAGTCAAGACAGTGGTCACCTTGGAGGGGGACTGTTGATAGGAGGAGGGGGGATCCCAAACAGCATGGTTTCTGGGATACTAGTAATGTTATGCTTCTTGATCTGGGTGCAGGTTACATGCATATGTTCAGATAATTTAAATTCAACACATTGGACATTTATGATTTGTGCTCTGTTATACATAGAAAATGTGGCTTATGGCAAGACTTCCAAAACAGTGGCCATGTGGGATGTCTGAGTGAACTGTAGTTCCTAGATCTGTGGCAATAGGACACCCACTCCATGCCAAATAGAATACAGAATTCTCCCAACGATGGCGTGACATCTCATTAACTGCTTGAAGCCAAAGAAGACTTTTGTAATCAATTCTGGTTCTAGGATTTCCTTAAACCTGCCCATGGTTGGCCAGGCGCGGTGGCTCATGCCTGTAATACCAGCACTTTGGGAGGCTGAGGCGGGTGGATCACGAGGTCAGGAGATCGAGACCATCCTCCTGGCTAACACGGTGAAACCCCATCTCTACTAAAAATACAAAAATTAGCCGGGCGTGATGGTGGGCGCCTGTGGTCCCAGCTACTCAGGAGGCTGAGGCAGGAGAATGGCGTGAACCCGGGAGGCGGAGCTTGCAGTGAGCCGAGATCGCGCCACTGCACTCCAGCCTAGGTGACAGCGAGACTCTGTCTCAAAAAAAAAAAAAAAAAAAAAAAAAAAAAAAAAAAAAACCTGCCCATGGTTAAGGATCTGGTGCTTGCAAAACACTTTACCCCCAGATAATTGGGCAGGTATGTCCTCTCAACTCTATCTCATGACCTAAATAAGGTAATCCCTGTCTCCCCTAAATTTTAGATCCATCAGATCATTGAAAGTTGATGCCAACTTTGTTTTAGATAAACTTCAAGCTTAGGCACTTTAATCTAAAATTTTCTGTGAGGTTCATTTCCCTTAATTTGAAATGCAAGTAAAAATTACCTAAGATCTGGAAGCATGTATTGATCTTGTCATCAACTGTTTATACCACAGACAGAAATCAAACCTGGCCCAAATTGTACAACCTCATTATTGACCCAAACCTATTTAACTCTCTCCCAAAGATTTTAATGCAAGTATCAGACTGCAAGTAATGTAATTCTTTCTCACAAAATTACCAATGACATAAAGAAACCTGTGTCTTAGATCTCTCCTGATAGTTTTTAGATGATTTGAATTTGCATTTGTCTGCCAGAGAAGAAAAAGATGGGCAGCATCTACCGTCTGAAAGTAGTGTAACATTCTAAGGAGGAGTCCCACAAAGTAGTTTCTGGTCTGCTAAGACCAGTTAACCACTAGTTATGCTTGCGTCAGACACTGCTGGTTGGTGGGCCCAATAGCCATCTCCAACCTCCTTATCCCTTGCCACTCTACACTATGGAAGATGAAGAGTTAAATACTTTTTCATCCTTTGCTACAGCAAAAATGGTCCGACTACACATCTACGACCAATGAGACTTAAGCAGAGGTTTTCTGGAAGCCTGTTTTATTGATTAATGGGAAAGCCAGCTGGCATTTCCTTTATCATTTCTTCCTGCACTGACTATGAATGATGTCTGGAAGTGCAGCAACCATCTTACCACTGTGCAATATAAGTCAGAACCTGTGAAGGATGGTGAAGAGAAAAAAATGAAGGGGTATGGACTGCCTACTTCCAAACAAGAAAGGCTATTATGAAGATAAGTCTCAGAATATTTAGCAAAACAGCAATATAAACTATCCAGGCTGTAACATAACAGTCTACTTGCTGTGGGTGCCAGAATATCTTGCAACACTATCCGAAAACTAGGCCCCAATGTGTTTTTTTTTTGGGGGGGGGGAATTAATGCTTAATTATTTATAGGGAATTTTCCATGATGAATCTATATCACCTGCAAATACAACTTACTTGGTCCTGCAAGACCTGCTTGAGCTTGATCATCCATATTTTCACTTGACAATGGATTGCCTCTATACATGCCTAACCTTGTGACATGAACGGTCTAATAATACTCAATTCATGATGAGCAGCTTAGATCACATGTCACCTGGAGTTCATGGGCAGATATTCAGGCACTGATAAGATTAAATAGCAAGCAAGAAGCTATTTCTCAAAAGGAGAATAATTATCTGTAGAAGAGAGATGAGATTTTCTCTGTGATTCTTGCAGAGGACACATAAACCTTCAGAAACTTTGTGATGTTGGATCTGCCAAGTCATAAGATCAAGTGGCAGAGCAGCTTTCCCTGAAGCCTGAACTTCTACAAAGCCTCCTCTTTCTCTAGGATTCCCTTAAACTTTTTAGTTTGCTTGATAAATTGATCTGAACATTATACCCAAATGTGGCATATATTACCTCTGAAATAAGGAAGCTCAAATGTTTCTTCCTCTTAGTAGTAGATGGTGCAAGGTGTAGGAACTTGTTTTTCACATTGAAGGGCATATCTCATATGATCTAGATCACAGAAGCCCTAGACATGTCACTGATGTAGTAAGTTCCTGAATTTTTATGTGATTTATCTCCAATCCTTGGGCACTGATGTTTTGGGTTTTTAAGGATTTTTGTTTTTGTTTTTGTTTTTTTTCTGAGGTGGAGTCTCACTCTTTTGCCCAGGCTGGAGTGCAGTGGCATGATCTCAGCTTACTGCAACTTCCCCCTATCCACTGGGTTCAAGCGATTCTCCTGCCTCAGCCTCCGAGTAGCTGGGATTGCAGGTGCATGCTGCCATGCCAGGCTTATTTTTGTATTTTTAGTAGAGACGGGGTTTCCTCACGTTGGCCAGGCTGGTCTCCAACTCCTGACCTTAAGTAATGCTCCTGCCTTGGCCTCCCAAAATGTTGGGATTACAAGCGTGAGCCACCGTGCCTGGATGCACGGATGTATCTTACTAACACATCTAAAGTACTTTGTACTTGTTGGACCAGCAGTGACCAGTGTGAGATTCTGTGGAATGTCAAGATGATAAATATTTCTGCAATGGGCAGGAGAGCTGGAATAGCCTGAGGGAAACACTGAAAGTGTACTGTGGCCCCTTCTAGGTGAAAGAGAACAACTTCTTATGGTCCTTGTAAACTAATATAGTGCTAAAAAGCATTTGCTATACAAATAGTTACATTACAATTTCCAGGGGTTGTGTTGATTTGTTCCAGGAGAGATTCCACAACTAGAACTGCAGCTATGATTGATGTTAGCACCTGATTAAGTTTATAATATTTTATTGTAGTTTACATTTTATAATATGTCATTAAGTTTACAATTTTCCAAGATCCATTCATCTTCTGCACAAATGGAGCAGACCAAATTAAGAGGGATATGGACAGAATCATCACTCCAGCATCTTTCACATCTTTAGTCTCTGTAGTTTCCCTTGAGATATGGTTTTGCTTTGGAATTATTATCCAATTAGGTATGGCAAGTTACAGAGGCTTGTGCTTGGCCTTTCTATCATAAAAGTCTTTATTTCCTAGATCAGGGAGCCAATGTGAGGGCTCTATAGTTGCTGAGTAGGTCTGTTCTAATAACACATTAAAGAGCTTGGAAAATAAACACAATGAGGATCTTTAGACCCACTGGTATTACTATGATACAGTTTGGGGCCTAATTTATTTATTATTTTACTTTATTTTATTTTTTGAGACAGAGTCTCACTCTATCACCCAGACTAGAGTGCAGTGGCATGATCATAGGTCACTGCAGCCCCAATGTCGTGGTCTCAAGCAACTCTTCCATCTCAGCCCCCCAAGTAGCTGGGACTACAGGCATGTACCTCCATGCCAAGCTATTATTTTTTATTTTAGTAAAGACAGAGTCTTGCTATGTTGCCCAGGCTGGTCTTGACCTCTTGAGCTCAAGCGACCCTCCCACCTTGGCCTCCCAAAGTGCTGAGATTATAAGCATAAGCCACCACACCTGGCCTGGGTCTAATTTATTATCAAACCTCCATAAGCCTTCACTCTGCCAGCAGACTACTATGGCATTTTGAATCCTTAAGGATTAACATTAAGTCAGAGCCAGCGTCTAATAATTTCTGCAAGTTCTGGGTGTATTTATTCTCCTGTGTGGAATTATCCTAGTAAATAGCTTCAGATTCCTTTGGAAAAGTTGCAAAGAAATGCATGGAGGTAATGTTGCAAGGACCTTCTCAAGAGAATCCAATCTTTGCTTCAACCAAAGGCTCTGGGCCTGTGAACTGGCTTAGACCTTAAAACTGGGTGGGAGAGCAGGATTCTCCATTTTGGCATCCCTATCCAGTTTTCTCACCACCAGATTCTAGTTTGTCCTGTTATATAAATTAAGTAACATCTTAATATGTTGTCCATCTATTTCATTCCTAGGGACACTGTGATTATCCAGCCACTGCCAAAGATTTCTGTAGGCTAAAACCAATTTTTGATGACCATTTCATTGTTGCTGCTCATTGTGGTAATTACATCCACCTTGTCTCTGGAAGTTCGGTGTTGTCACATGGCTTATGCCACTTCAGAATTCCATCAAACTTATCAAAATCAGGAAACCCTCTCAGTGGCAGTAGCTCCCAGCCCACAGATGGCTGCCGAAGAGCTATGCAAGAATCCTGGTGCTCCCTCACTGATACTCTTCTCAATATCTTAATTAAGGGATTGCAATCTGGACTGTTTCAGTGGATTTAGTAGGGCTGAGTAATATGAAAGTTGTACAAGATAAATCTACCCCAACATTCTTATATTGCTAAGCATTTTGATTTTCTCTATAATATGCCAGGGAAGTTTCACCATCTCAACATCATTGAGTTTAGGTTTCAGTCAACTAACCAAGCAACCATACAGGTAAATTCAGCCTCATTCACTATTATAGAAAATCCTCTTGTTCTGTCACCTTATAAATCATTCCTGGACTATTTTCCAGGCCTCTGCTTACATATATTAGCAAAGTATTACCATTTTTTTTTGGAGTATAAACTATTTCCCTCTGGGACAGACTTTGTACCTGTCCTCTGGAACATGTGTAAGCTAACTCTGGTAACATGTCTAGAAACAATGAGGGTGAAGAACTGAGACAATGGCTCAGGTGAGGATGGTGCCAGAAGGGCCAACAGAAGCTGAAGGCTGGAGCCAATCTTCTGCTGCTATTGAAGGGAAGATGAAGGAAACTGGAAAATTGAAAGAAATTCCTCATTTTCCCTTTCCTCTTCTCCAGTCTTCCTCTAATGCCTCCCATTGGAAGAACTTAATGGGAAGCCAGCTCACAAGGGAGCCTAGGAAATACAGTTTGTAGAGCCTCAGCCCTACTGTCACAGAGCAAAGTATGAGAGAGTGCTCTTGGAGATGAGATACCATGGATAAATAACTGATCCTGGTATGGCCCCAGCATTGTTGTATTTACTCATTTTGCCACACAGCATCCATTCACCTTCTTCCAGAAAAAAACAATACCACTGCTGTTTTTGGAAACGACCCTTTCCTCATTTTCAGTCATGCCATTGAGGTACAATGACCCACTCCCAGCTCAAGAGGTGAGCCTTAAGTGGCTTAAGCTAATCAGAACTTCATACCACACAGGTCACAATGAGGAAGGTATAAAGAGGCAATATAACAAAATTCAATCAAGTGAGTGAAATGCAGGGAAACTTCCTACAAATTCTGGAACAATGGAAGAAAGAATCTCAAGTCTGATCCTGAAAACTGGTAGACTAGAGCTACTATTAGTATTTCTGTAACTTGAATCTAAGTATAAAGTCAACACATGAAAGACAGCAGAGCTAAGACAGAGACAGTCAAGTCCTGGTGACATTGTATGAGCCTCAATCAAGCTAAAGCCAGCATTATCCCAGAACATTCACATTTCAGTAATCATATACTCTCATTTTGCTGAGCTAATGTACACTGTTATCTACAAAACACAATGCTCCAAAGAACTACTACCCAACCGTAGTAAATGTTACAAGAAGAATGTCTATTTCTCTAGGGGATCATTCACCATTTCTCCCAGCCCCACTATTACATTTATGGCTAAGGCTGAATTTTAAGCTCATAGTCAAAGACCAGGGCAAAGTTCAGTCATTCATGGAAAGATCAAATCCTAGAGCTAGACCTCACTAGCATGGTGTTAATAACCAAATAAGTGTACTTAGTTATGGAGTTATAGTCTGCCAGCTTCAAAAGAGTGTTTGAGGTGCTTATAAAACATAAAAACATACAGAGTAGAACGATGCAAAATGAAAACAAATAGAAATCTGAAAAAAAGAGCATAAGAATAGATGCTGGCTGCAGCCTGTAGTTAAGCCCTGAGTTACCTTTGCTTTTCTTAATAATGAAAAAGAAAAGAGAAATAAGCAGGTGTATACAGTCCTCACACTCTGAAGAAATGAAGCCTACAAGTTTTTGTTTGCAGAAGGAAGAAGGCATCAACAGTTACTTAGTGCCTACTATGTGCCAAAAATTTTCCATGTGTTATTTCATTTATTTCTCTGAGTAGCTTGGTAGGAAAGTGCTAGTTTCCATGGTTCGAGGAAAAGAAAGTAGAGGTCATAGCAATTAAATACCTTGCCCATGGTCCCAGCCGTAGAAAGTAGTGCAGTTGGATATGAGCTCTTATGTACCTGGTTCCAAGCCCACTACTTACTACACTTAAAGTTTATATATTGATCAGGAGAAGTAAGCAATGTTTATTTAGTGCCTAAGAGGATCCAACGATCTTCACATATGCAGTTGACCTTCCCAACAGCCCAGAAAGGTAGCCGAGCAACCTCCATTTTACATATAGGAGAGCCGTGGTGAACATTTTTCTTGGTGCTGAATAAAAAGAAGTTTCATTCTGAGAGATGCCCCAAGGAAAAGATATTGGGTACTTGATAAACAATGTCTTTAATCTTAATTTGACAAAAACACAGAGCATTTTTCTGGGTGAATGATTCTTATGTAAATGAAATATCAAATTCTAGCTCGGCAATGGCATGTCTGTGGGGAACTAAAACAGCCCAGGCCAGACGTTTTGGTTTCTGATGACCTTGCTAAATAAGAGGACAGAGCTTAGGGGATCCAGGAAAATGGGGAACTAGCATGTTCCAACTGTCTCTCTCAAATTGCTCATGTCTTGAGCAGACCTGTGGGAAAGGCTGGGTCTCTGTCTATTTGTGCTGGATTCTCTAGACTACAACTAGAATGATCTTTCTCAAATGCAAATCTGAGCATGACATTCTCATGCTTAAAAACCCTCATTAAAGGCTGCACATTGCCTTTGGGAAAAAGTCCTAGATTTTTAATTTGTTCCTTTATGATTAAGCCCTCACATGCTGGCCTCATCTATTACCTCTCCTTTCTTCTTCCCAAACTCTGCGGTCTAGTCATACTGAGATACTTTTAGCCCCGCAGTGAACCCTCTTCCTACCTACTGACATTTCTTCATTCTGCTTCTTCCTCTGAGTATGTCCTCTCTTTCGCTGCTCCCTCCCCATGCCATCTGAGCATGGCCTACAACTATTCACGTTTTGGGAACCAAACCAGACTTTTCCTTCCCCCCCGGAAAATCTTCTCTGTGTCAGTCCTGGAGTGAGATGACCTCAGCACCTGGGCTTATTTGCATACTGGCACTCCCACTGCCCCATCCTGGGGCATCTTTGTGTCTTTTCACATTGGGCTCATTCATTTCTCTGCCAAAGTCTCAGGGCAGCTACCGTGTCTAAAGTGTTTGTTGGATGAATCAGTTGATATAATCAATAAATTAAGCGTATTGAGCAAGAAGTGTCTTCATTGAAAGAAATTTCCATAAATTTCAGTTACTAGATATACAGGTAGAAAAGACGACAGCTTGTCGTAGAAGCCTGAATTCTGAGTTAAATTTTGCCCTAGACATAGGGATTAAGCTATGGACAAAAATAATGTATTGATTCAAAATGGGCTGAAATTCAGTCGCTGAAAGATGGTATCACCAGCCAGGCACTGTGGCTCATGCCTGTAATCACAGCACTTTGGGAGGCTGAGGGAAGCAGTTCAAGACCAGCCTGGGCAACAAGGTGAAAACCCATCTCCACCAAAAATACAAAAAATTAGCCAGGAGTGGTAGTGCGTGCCTGTGGTCCCAGCTACTGGGGAGGCTGAGGCACAAGAATCACTTGAGGCAGGAGGCAGAGGTTGCAGTGAGCCAAGATCACACCACTGCACTCCAGCCTGGGCAACAGAGTAAGATCCTGTCTCAAAAAAGGAAAAAAAAAAAAGATGATATCACCTAAACTAGCTGGACCAGCAGCCTCTGAGCCTGGAAGCTGTAATTTCACCCAGGAAGGCAACTGGCCAGGGCACCTATGAGACAGAGCATCTGATATTGCTGCTCCCATGAGCCGGTATGGGCTAAGTCCTGAGGTTGGGGAGAAGAAACCACCGCTACTTAGATTTTGGACATGAGAGCAGGGGACAAGATCTGTCAATGCTCACATTTATTTCAAACTTTATTTTGTTCATTGTAGCACAGGAAGTCATCTTGTGGGTCTATTCGTAGCTCAGTCTCCAGAACTACATGCAGAGTGGTCCAGACAACATATACATCTTGTACACTGGATGGAATGCCAATTACCCCAACTTCTCAATTCCTGGTCTCCCAAATGCCAGTTGAGCAAGGAGGCACAATTTGCTAGAGCCCCAAAGTAGCCATAGAAGGCTCGGAATTGCTCTAGTGTCCTCTAGCTTGGGAGTCCTCTCACCTTGGGACATACCTCCACCTCTCTGAGCCTGAGGTTTCTAATCTGCAAAATGGGGATAAAGATAGCTGCCCTGTATACCTTGAGGGTTTTCGTAAGGATCAAATAAGATAATGGCTGTGAAAGAGCTTTGAACACTATAAAGTGCCATGGAAATTCGAGAGAGTGTGATTAAGAGAGCGACTGCTCCCACACTTACTTCAAAGGGGAGAAACAGGGTGGAGAAGGCTGACATGCTCTGCTTTTGAAGTGCACAAGAGCAGCTCTCAGCAGAGAAAAAACAGCGTTGCTGCTCAAAAGGCAACTTTCAAAACAACCATTTTCTCTCTGAAGGGAGAATATAGTTCAGAGTACTTCAAAGCCTGGGGAAAATTTCCAGAAAAAAAAAAAAATGACGTTCTCAATCCAACTTTTAGTCAAATCAGAGTTATTAAAAAAAAAAACCTTCAGAACTCTTCACTTATTTAAAAAGAATTTTAATGCATTTAAAAATTAAAAACTGCTAAGAGAGGCAGACAAAGGCGCAGTTTCCCATTCCTTAGGATTGCACTGCGGAGAGTGAACGTGATGACTCTGCCCATCGTTCACTGCTTCCTCTGATTAAACATTCTCTCTGAGGCTTTCCTCCCTGCCCTGATAAATTTCATACCAAGAATAAGTCACCAGGAAGAGGCCCTTATCTTCTCCTATCCATCTCTGACACCTAGCTATCAAGCACTGTGAGATTATTTATTCGGTTTTTCTTTCACCTTCCTTTAAATATGGCAGCCTGCAAAAGATCAACTTTAAGAAGCGAGAGCAGAATTACAATATCCTACTTAAAGGGAAAAAGCAAACCCACCTCCAAGCAAGAGAAACTCCCTTTTAAAACAACCAAATACTGAAATAAATAAAGCTCTAGCCTTCATTCTAGTGGGCAGTGAATAGCAATACAGGAGTACCTGGCCATGATACCTGGGAGGTGAGCCAACTGGAACTTGGCCAAACCTGTATGGAAATGTAGCCATGTCTTCTTTCCAGCACCCTGTCCCTTTCTGCTACCAGCATTGTGCTGAGAAAGCAAGCTGGAACTAAAGTCCCCAAGGTCCCAAGAAACCAGGCTTGCCCCTCAACTCTACCCTTGAGGGACTCTCTAATCCCCTGTGGCCATCTCAGCAATGTAGTTATTGAGACATATGGCTTATTTTCCCCACAGATTGTATCTACACTTATAGAACATGATCAAATTGGATCTCTCTTAGGCAACATACAATGCTCAGATGGGTGTTCACGTGTTCTACTCTTATTAAGCATGCTCAATCAGACAGGGGGAAGGGTTGTTCAGGAGAAGTTCCCAAAAGAATTCACTCTTCCGAAAGAGGTGACCCACAGAGAGGAAGCTCTTTTCTCTCTATACCCCCCACCAGCTCCAGCCTCAGAGTTTATTTTTGCAAAGGGCTTTGAAGGCAGAAGTTAAAGAAATCTCAGTGGTCGGAAGTCAGAGAAAGGCAGCTGCCAAGGGAAGATTAGTCCTGAGGAAGGGAGAAAGAAGGCCCACAAGCAGGGTGATGTCATAGAAGGAGAGGCTGTCTAAGCCCCCAGCTCTTCTATCGCAGTTTTAAGCAACCCCGTTTAATTAAAGTTGTGCCTCTTGCTGGCATGAGAGCAGTGGAAGTGTCAGTTGCTTGTCAGGAGCTCCTTTGCCTGGAGCACAGATTGGAGTACCCCTGGCTGAGTGCCAGGCTTCATCTCCAGCACAGATGGGAAGGCCAGGGGTAATCACCCCACTCTGGCCAGTCGCCTTCCTGGGTGAAATTACAGAAAAGCAGAAGACAGCACTCCATCTGATTCTTATTCAGCACCACTTCCAGAGAAGTAATGAGGACAATTAAGCATAATGTTCTGATTTGGGCATAATGTTCTGATTTGGGCAGGAAGGCTGCCCCAAACCTTCCCACTCCATGGATTGCTTTGTAGGAGAGTAAGCCTGAGACGGAAGCGTGCTGCGAACTGGTCCTGCCCTGGTGACCCTCTGGCCTTCAGCTCCACAAGGTGATGAAACTGTCTGAACTCTACAGGGCATACACAGGAAGGGGTTTCCCCCCAATCTTTACCTTCAGTTGTGCTTTGTCAAGTCTCCCCTTTTCACTTGTCAAGTATGTCTTGGGAAATCCTAGACTCTCTGGTCAATTTGGTCTAGATTGCAAATTTGGATTTCACCTTCCTTATTATGGGCCAGGCTTTGGCCATGGAGACTTGAAGTAGGCAGGAGAGCACTGTCTGTCCTCTCACTCATTCCCATATTTCACACCTGGCATTGAGGAGAGTATAGCCTCCCCCAGGGTGTGTCAGCCAGTGGTCAGTGTGCCCAACACCCTTCCTGATAGTATTACTCTCTCTTGGGGTCCACCTGTGCAGCTATAGATCTGATGTCCATCATTCATTCCCTCTGTGCTCCAAAGAGACCATCAAAGACCACTTCTGTGTGTCTGGGGACCACTGGCAAATGGAGGGTGTCCCATCAGCTTTTGAGACAGACCAGTACACAGTTTCTCCAGTGCAGGTCCCTTGGAAAAGCCCTTTTCTTCAGCCTGGAAAGAGGTTCTATTATATCACCCTCCTATCATGCCTAACTACCCATTTTGTAGACTAAGAAATTCAGATTCAGTCAGTAAGCACAAGATACTGTAGTGTCATGAAGAAATCTACAGGAAAGGCAGATCAGAATGCTTTGCTGAGTATGCAATTTGTAAGAAGTTGGTACTTTAGAAATCACAGATCACTATCTGTGTCTCTGAAGTTACTGGGGGAAACATGGCACTGTGGCAACAGTCTGATCAGGATCAGCATGTGTCTGGCAAAGAGTGAATGTGACCTTGGGCTTGCATACATTTTGATGATGATAATGATAATAATAATAAGAAAAATAACAAGGATTTATTGAGCATGATATATCAGACACCTCTTATAACCTCCTTCACATCTTTGTAGCCCTTTTGCTCCAGCGTTCATTGGGACAACCACCTTTTCTAACCCGATGGCACCTTGCTTCAGCTGCACCTTGTCTCTCTTGCTTTGTGTAGGGTAATTTAGGAATCTGTTGGCATTTCTGTATGCTGTCAGAAGGTATGAGAACGTTAACACACAAGAAGACCATCCTTGGCCAATGGACATTGATAAATGCTCCCCTCTTCATGCCTCAGGTGGACAATTCCAAGATGCATGGCCTTGCATAAGATTCCAGCAGGACTGAGCCCCAGTTGCCAACAGTGGTGACGAACTGAAGACAGTCCCATGTATTGGCCTTCCCTCCTTCCTGCTTCAGTCCTCTCAGGACCAGTATGTGAGTCTCCTGGCTCCCATTTTTATTTTCTGCCTTACCTTGTCATGAAAATTTTCTGCCTGCCAGTCTACCCCAGGCTCTAGAGGGGACCTAGGCTAAATCGATGAACCAGATTTAGTCAGTGTACTTTATGTGGATTATTTGCTTTAGCCCTCAAGCAAACCTAAGAGGTAGGTACTATTTTATCCCTCTTTGTGGATCAGGAAAGTGAGGTACAGGTAGGGTTGAGTAACAGAAGCAGAGTGCCCTAGGGAGGGATTGGTGACTCCAGTAAACTCAGGTGAGAACCCATCCCCCACTTGGAGGGCTGTGTTTGCTTCTGGGCTCTGACGCCGTCACAGGGAGGTTTCCATAGGAAGCCTCAGGAACAATGAGGGAACCAAAACCAAGCCTTAGGAGAGAGAATTGGAGGAAATAAATGGTTGAGCCCAGAAAACATTCAGAAGGCACATGAGAGCAGTCTTCCCTTCAGGACTCCATGCCAAAGAGGGGATGATTTATCCTGAGTCAGTCGGGAAGACAGAACAATCACACTACAGGGAGGCAGGTTTTTGCTCAACATAAGACAGAACTTTCTGACAGAGCTGCCCAACCACAGAACGAGTAACCCTGGCAGACTGCACACCTGATGCTGCAGGTGAGAGAGCTGAGGGCATGTGGATTGCCATTTAATGAGAATGCTGTAAGGAATATCATATGGGGGAATTAGATTAGAGTAGTATTCTAATTTTTAGCTCTCTCTATTAGCCAGTCTAAGATAGCCTGCATCATGGCAATCCCTGGTGCTCCTTTGAATTCGTGCTGCTCTTACAGCCACTAAGAGGTGAGATTTCACAGGGTATGGGGGAGCCAAATGTCTTTCTAAACTAGAAATACCCTGCGGTTTCATGAATGAATAAAAAGGTTTGTTCTGCTAAGTAAAGTGTAAAAGTGGAACCCTTTCTCGAGATTAATTTCTATTCTCCGTAGTACTTCAAACAGGGATGGGTACAAAAAACATTCCCACAAATGCCCATAGTATGCAACTGGGTTGACATGGTTATCAGACTTAAGCCATCGTTAGCTCCGAATTGACTTGATTCCTCATCTGCAAAAAGCCAGTTCTGCCCCAAGTCCTCTGTGATGGGCTTGTATCATCTTCCTGACTACAGAAGTCACTATCCTCAGAACCAAATGGAGACTCCGCAGATGCACAGAAGGAGCCTGGAGCCAGAGACAGGGTAGATGTGGAACCAACCCAAGAAGTAGGTCAGTGGACCTGCTGAGTAGATTGTTCCTGATCTTTTGGGGCCTGTGAGGGCTGAGTGGATGGATGAAAGGCTTTCTGCTGGAAGCTGAGTTGTCAAGACTGCACTCCACCCACAGACACAAGATGTAGAAGGATTGTTGTCACTAACCTTGCCCTTGCTATGCAAATTACACATTTATGGAGAGAGTTGGGCTGGAAGGGAGCTCCTTACCTCTATTCAGATTTTCAGAGAGAAGTGGTTTAGAAAACAGGCAGTTTGTGGGAGGATTTAAGGAAATGAATGAATGAAGGGCCAGGTTGGGAGAAGCCCAGCCCTCATTGTGTACTGTATCCCTCCTCTAAGTCCACTGAATATATACAACCAGGAAGAGTGGCCTCTGGCCCTTGGTGAGCCCCAATTTCTGGAGGAAGAGGCCCAGGTTATGAGGAAGTCTGAGCAAGGAGCAAATACATCAGTGAAGGTTTTAGGGCCACAAGCTGCCTAGCTCCAGCTCGGCAATGCTCAGAGTGGAGGAAAGATCCTCATCAATCAAGAACGTGGTCCAGGAGGGTCGTTGTCTTCAGACTAAATGGATGCCCTGGGAGAGTTGGACCCCTACCAGCCTCATCAGGACAAGAGGGAAAGGATATGCACCTGGGCTCCTCCCAGTTCTCCTCATCTCCACTGCAGCTCAAGGCCTGGACGGCTGCAGCAGCTTCCCCAGGATCTCCCTGTTTCCTCACCTGACTCGGGACCCATCCATTCTCCACATGGCAGCCAGGAAGAATCTTCCCCACATGACTGTGGGGAAGATTATCAGACTGTGCCACTTACAATCAAGTCCAGACTCCGCACCACAGCCTGTGAGGCCTTGCATCATCAGCCCCTGCCCTTCTCTCTGGCTTCCCTTACCACACTCCAGCCACACAGCACAGTTCCTGATTCCTGCCTATGAGTGCTTGTCCACGCAGTTCTCTCTATCCCAGAGCCTGCACTCCCCATTCTTCATGTAGCTGCTCTTTCTCATCCTTCAGGACTCAGGGTTTTTGTTTTTTTTTGTTTTGTTTTGTTTTTTTATTGAGACGGAGTCTCACTCAGTTGCTGGAGTGCAGTGGCGTGATCTCGGCTCACTGCAACTTCTACCTCCCAGTTCAAGCAATTCTCCTGCCTCAGCCTCCAGAGTAGCTGGGACTACAGGCGTCCACCACCACACCCGGCTAACTTTTGTATTTTTAGTAGAGACAGGGTTTCACCATATTGGCCAAGCTGGTCTCTAACTCGTGACCTTGTGATCCTCCCACCTCGGCCTCCCAAAGTGCTGGGATTATAGGTGTGAGCCACCGCGCCTGCCTCAGGGCTGTTTGAAGCCTCCTCCTAAGAGTCCTCCTTTGACCTCTGAAGCTAAAGAGACCCTGGGCCTGTTTGTCTTCAGATCCATTCCTTGCCTACCCTGATATTTTGTATCTTGGGGTAGTGGGGGATGGGGAAGGCTGATTACTGCAGGTTATATTTTCCATGGGCCCTTGTCCACTGGCCTCTGGCAGGTTCAGCCAGTGGGAGGATGGACAGGATATTGGAGGGAAGGGGAAGGAAAAAGCTGGGGGATTTCCCTCCCCTTTCTCATTGCCTCGTATATCTCCAGCAGCTTTTGAGGCAATTGGAAGCCTTCGAAGGGTATTAAACAAAGGAGGCATTGTCCAGTTTATTTATTTTTTTAATCACTATGATTGCTGTGTGGAAAATGCATTGGGCTTGAGGAAAAGATTTAGGAGGCATTCCCAGTGAGAAATTGTAATAGCTTGGACTAGGGTGATTGCAGCTCAGAGGGAGAGAAGTAGACGGATTAAAGCTGTCTTTGAAGGAAGAATTAACAGAACTTGGTGATTGTTTGGATGAGATGCTTGAGGGAGAAGTAAGGTTGGGAATGACTTCCAGGTTTCTGGCGTGAACAACCAGGTAGATAGAGATGTCATTTATTACCATGGCAAAAACTAGGATGAAACAAATATTGTCCTATTTGTGGAGGAAAAGTTCATATGTCTTTCTGTGGTCTTTCTCCTCTATCCCCTAATACCATTTATCTATCTAATCTATGATCTAACATCTATCTATTTATTATCTATTATCTATCTAGCTATCATGCCTTGAAGTTTGGATTATACTGTATGTTCTATGTTGTGATTTGATTTTCCAGTTGTTTGTTCCTATTACGTAGATATCATTTGCATTTTGTGTATTGACTTTATATTCTGTACTGTGTCAAGTTCATAAATCAGATTCTATAGAATGTTTTGGTATATAAATTCCTAAATAATTATTATTATTGTTATTAGTTGGCTATCTGCCTCCTTAGCTTACATAATTGTTTATGTAAACAATTACATTGTCTATAGTGAGTTTTACTTCTTTGTTCATAATCTTTGTGGCTTTGCTTCTATATCTTGCCTTATGATAATGGCTAGAACTTCACATACAATATTGCATTCAAGAGGTGAGAGAATATTCTTGCCTCAATACCAATCTTAGGGGGAAAGTCTTAAAAACTTCATCATCAAGTACAATGTTAGCTATAGGATTTTTTGTTTGTTTGTTTTGGTAGATACTTTTCATCAGATTGAGGCTATTTCCTCCTATTCCTGGTTTCTGAGAGTTTTTTTTTTTTTTTACCATGAATAGTTATTGAATTTTGTCAAACGTTTTTCAATATCTCTTGAAATAGCCACATTTCCCTTTATTTTTATTATTTTTTAAATTATACTTTAAGTTCTAGGGTACATGTGCACAATGTGCAGGTTTATACATATGTATACATGTGCCGTGTTGGTGTGCTGCACCTATTAACTCATCGTTTATGTTAGGTATATCTTCTAATGCTATCCCTCACCCCTCCCCCCACCCCATGACAGGCCCTGGTGTGTGATGTTCCCTATCCTGTGTCCAAGTGTTCTCATTGTTCAATTCCCACCTATGAGTGAGAACATGTGGTGTTTGGTTCTCTGTCTTTGCAATAGTTTGCTCAGAATGATGGTTTCCAGCTTCATCCATGTCCCTACAAAGGACATGAACTCATCCCTTTTCATGGCTGCATAGTATTCCATGTTGTATATGTGCCACATTTTCTTAATCCAGTCTGTCATTGATGGACATTTGGGTTGGTTCCAAGTTTTTGCTATTTTTATTCTTTTTTTAAAAATTCTACTTTAGTAAGGCATAACCAACATACAAAAAGCTGTCCATATTTAATGTGTACAACTTGCAAGTTTGGAGATAAGTGCATACCTGTGAAATCATCACCATAATCAATGCTGTTAACATATCTAGCCCCGTCAAAAGTTTCCCCTTGCCCTCTTCATTATTATTATGATGATTTTGTGTTGAGAACACTTAACATAGATGTACGCTCTTAGCGAATTTTTGATTCCCTTCTTCTTAAAGGCTAAATAATATTCTGTTAGATGTATATACCTATTTTCTTCATTCATTTATCCATCAATGGATATTTAGATTGCTCCCATACCTATTTTGAGTAATGCTGGGATGAACACAGAAGTGCAGATATTTCTACGAGGTGCTGGTTTCAATTCTGCATTCTTGGGATAAATCTTACTTGGTCAAGCGTTTTACCGTTTTTATATAGTGCTCAATTCAGTTTGCTAATATTTCGTTAAGGATTTTCTGTTTATGCTATTGTCTATCTTTTTTTCTTATAATGTATGTGGATTTTATACCTAAGATGTGCGCTTTTTTGTGGGGTTCTCATTTGAATATTCCAGGGATTCAGCAAGGACTCTTCACCCTGACTAGATCCAAACTCTAAGGTCTCTGAACACTGTAAGACCTCTGATACCCCTGTCCAGCTTTCACCCTGCAGCACCTACTCCCTGCTGGCCACTACAGGTCCTTGCTCTATGCACATGGAGCCATCCCTCCCAGATATTCAGCAGCTTCTAAGTCAGCTATCTGCCTCCCTAGCTGAGTGAAATAATGGTCCACCTGGGATCCACCTTTCTGTACCAAGGAAGGGAAAGTGTCCCCAGACAGAAGGTAAGGTGAACCTGAGACCACCTCCTGTTGAGTTTCCTTTTCTCAAGCATTATAGTTCTGCTCTGCTTATTTTCCAATAGCTCTAAACAATTACATGTATTATTCACTTTTATAGATGATTATATTAATGATTTTTTTCTTCTGGTTGTTTATTATAAAGGATATTGCAAAGAATACAGATAAAGAGATGTATAGGGTGAGGCATGGGGGAAGGGGCATGCCCTCCTGGGAATGCCACCCTCCAGGAGCCTCCACATCCATAGCCGTCCAGAAGTTCTCCAAACCCAGTTCTCTTGAGTTTTTGTGAGAGCTTCATGATATCAGCATTCCTTCCCCCAGAGTGTAGGGCAGGACCCTCTTTGGGGAGGGTCTTAAGGCCCACAAGATGATAAAGATTTTAATGATGATAATGTGGCTCTATTTTTTGCTGAGCACTCAATTGGTCATTTTTTTCAGGAAAGATGCCTTTTAATTCAGGCAAGTTTCCTTAATTTCTTCACTAACGAATGCCTTCCTTCCATTTTCTCTGTTCTCTCTCTTGGGAATTTCTATTATTTAGATTTTGGATGTCTGAGACATTGTTAAAATATTCTTTGATTTCTCTTCAATGTTATATCGCTTTCTTTTTGTACTACTTTCTGGGTGATATCTTCACCTTTATCTTCCAATTCTTCTATCAAGTTTTTCACTTTTCTCATCATATATTTCATTTTCAAGATTACATTTTTTGCTGTCTGAATGCTAATTTTTATAGTCTCCTATTCTTTTGTCTCATTAAGATAATGTATTTTACTAGCTATCAGATAATACTAATGACAGCTTTTAAGTTTTCTTATTCTTGCATTTTCTTTATTCGCTCCAATTTACTTTATTTCCCCACTTGTTTTAGTTTCTATGTTTTCAGTTACAGAGCATCTTTGACTTTCTGGTGATTCTTGGTTGTCTGCTTATGTTTTAAATTAGGAAACTAAAAGTCTGATTGGCAGTGCTGTGCAAGTGGCTAGGCTTCCCCATCGTGGATGTCATGTGTGGAGTGCTGTGATCTGTTTCTTTGGGCATCCTCAATTTCATTATCCTTCAATTTGTCCTCCTAGTCTGGTCAGATTGCCCAGACAAGATTCTTCTGATCTCCTTCCTGGAAGGTAACATCTAGCTGCTGAGGTTCTGAGATCTGAAAGTGAGAAGAGGCTGGTGGCTTCAACATTCAGTCTATAAACTTGCTTGTAATCCCTCTCCTTCCCTTATGGTAACCGTACCCTCACATGGGCCTGATGCCCCCAAGGCAAAGACCCTCTCTTCAGCCTCTGTTCACTTAGAAAAGCAACTATACTAGCCATCAGCTATTTCCAGAAGACTTGAGGAGAGAGCATTTTTTGAAGACCATCTTTTCTAAGAAAATGAATACCCTTCCTACAATCAGCAACCCTTAGAAGGCGAGGAAGGGCCTAGGACAAATGGACCATCATATTGTGTCAGCACCTCTTGATTTGAAAGGTAGGTCTCTTTCTGGTGCCGGAGCCTGGAGACTACAACCTACTACAACCCTATTAGATACTCCAGCCTCCCTGGGACCATATTCTCAGAGACACAGACAAGACTGAAAACCACACCCTGTCTGAAGCAGCCTCCTCTAGAAACTCATGGACCTGAGCTGGTCATCTCCTCAGTCTTTTCCCTTCCCACTCACTCTCAGAGGACACCAGCAGATATAGAAAGGGCTTGAGGGAGGACATTATCAGGTAGAAATTTCTTCTGCAGGTTGAGAGATTTCATTTTGATCCTGTCTTCAGAGCTATGTTATGATACAGCAATGTCATGATCACTTCACAGCCAAGGAAGGAATTATTTCCACTGGCATCTTTCATTTCTGATCCCCTCATCCTCATGTGTCTGCCTGCTGACAAACCAGAGCTGTCAGAGCCACCTGTCACTGCAGGGGGAAAAATACCTTTTTGACAACTGTGTCTTCCTCTAGCATACTCTTTGTACCCGATGTCTGCATTCCAACCTGTGTTTGTGACACTTCTGTTATTTCAAAAGCCCTCATGAAATTCTCCGAAAAGGAATCTCAAACCCAATTAATTTAAATTCATTTTCATTTTGAATGTGCTACATGACATATTTAGGAGGGAGTGTGTGTATCATAAAGCCAAAGCAATAGGAGGGCCTTGTAAAGAAACAGCCTCCCTCATTAAAAGCAAACACTGGAGCATCCAAGGATTGTAGCAGGCAAGGGCACCAGAAGGTGACTCTTATTATGGCTGTGGTAGGAGTGGGTAGAGGATGCTTAGTTCTAATTCTGGTGTTAGCCACACACTGGTGGGAGAGATTTTCGTGGGTGGAAAAAAAATAGTCTTTCCCTTTTTTCCTTTAAATAGCACCCACTCCGCCCAATGATAATAACAACTTGCCCTCCTCTTCACCAGCCTCATCTTACCCTTGGACAACATGACTAAGCCACATCTGGGCTCCAGGAGTTCTTAGTGCCTTACTAAATCCAAGCTTGCATGTCCCTGGCTCCTGAGTCAGGTTGTGTTTGCTTGTTTTGATTTTTGTTTAACTAAATACCAACAGAAAATTTTTTAAAAATATTGTTTACAAAGGAAATTTTAGTCAGTAGGAAGTTTCTTGTTCTGCAAGTTCAATGGCAATCTTTTGGCTTTAGATTTAGGATGGTGACCTATGCATATGCATTGCCCCCTCTCCCCTCAGGACCCCACAAAAGTGTCAGTAACATTTGGCAAAAAAAGAATAAATTTGTGCCAGCACTTAAACATAAGGAAGAGTATCATCGATGGAACAGAAGTGATAAAAAATTTATGGGCAATAGAATACAGATGTGAGTGGATTGTTGCAACTCAAAACCCACAAGGGAGAACGCTCTAGCAGCAGTAAGTGCAGTTCCTCCCAGGGGAGCCCCAGAGCGTCTCTGAGCTTGAGTTTGGCTGTGGAGTGATAATCAGGATCATTAGTTGGAGGACTATCTACAGCAGTGGTTTTCACGTTGTTTTGAATCAGGTACTCTTCATGTTTTTTTTAAAAATGAAGCACACAACTACAATTTACATAAATGTATTTACAAATGTATACATATTTTTATATATAGCAATATACATATTGCTATTCTCATTAGCAAATATCTCAACACAATTTATATTTGGGTGAAATTAATCATTAATGATCATGAGTGCAAATTTATCTTCAAAATAAATAGTCTTCATGATAGTTTTGAACTTTATGGGGCCAAATTCTCATCGGATCTTATGAAATCATCAATAGTTGCATCACATAATGGGGTGAATAAAGGTTAGAAGTATCAGCTTTGCTATTCTCTAGTTATTTACCAGTGTTGGCATTTTGAATTATCCTTGATTCACATTTTCTATGCCAGAAATTTTAATTACTTAACCATTTTGCAAGGATTAGATTCTTTTAATGGAACATATTATCCATAAATCCCTTTAACCAAGAAGATATCACTGCAATTCATCACAAGACAATCAAACAAGCAAAGAAGTGGATTATGGAACTCTTACCTCTTACCTCAGGAATGACAATCAATATATTAAAATTAGTAAGCTTTGATATCTTTCATACTTTAGCTAACATTCAGGTAGGCAAAAGTTCCAAGATTTTCTTTGCACACCAAGTGGATCAGCTTGCACAACCCTCAGGGAGAGTACCCCACCAGCGTTCACTGGGGTGTTATCCCCTGGGCTGGGTGGCACCATTCTTTCCTGAGGTCCAAGGAAGCTGGCCGAAGCATCCAAACCTAGCTGACACCCTGAAGCTCACAGTGTGGATGTTGAGAAAAGTGGAGAGAAGAGACTGGGAATTCAACCAGCTTCCTCAGCAGATGAACTGCAATGAGACCTGGCAACAGTGCCACTCCAACAAGGGTCAAGTCCATTGTATTCAGCCAGGGGTGGAAATCATGAGATGAGCCTGCTTGTCTGTCAAGCTCAGCATCAGGCATCCCGCCATGCCTTACCCACAATAGGAAAGGGTTCCTCGTGCACTACCCATACCAAACAGCTGTGCCCTTCACTCATAAATATGGAAAGTCAGCCAGAGTCTCCAGACCTTTAAGAAAAATCAACAGCATGAAAGTAGAAGGACAAAATGAATCAAAACAACATTAAATTAAAGAAACACAAATAACAAGAAGAAAGCAATTTTAAAATTGTACTTCTTATTTGAATTCTTGGCTTCATTAGAGAAGAAGGAGCAATTATGGGGTGGTGGGGGGAACACGATTAAAAATTTGAAATCTGAAAATTGAAGTGATAAATAGCTGGGAAAAAAATGGAATAAACATATATAAAAACTAAGGTAGTGAAAGAGAAGATAAGAAAATCTTCTGTAGCAAAAAGACAGAGATGGAAAACATAAGAGTAAACATTTTCAAAAGTGAAGTAAGAAAACAAAATCCAAAACTCATTTAATAAGCATTCCAATAAGAGAGAGTAAAGTCAATGAAGATAAATGATCAAAAAAAAGTCACTCTAGTTGGAAAAGATGACATAGGCCTTGTTTTCTCTCCTTATTCCTGCTAAGCACAGCTATAAACCCTGGAAACAGAGCAAGAGACAACTGAAGAAGAACTCTGAAAAGTGATAAGAGAAAGATGAACTGGTTTGGGACTTTAAGACTAGACCAATAACAAAGAGGTGGTGTCTTGCATTCCCACACCCAAGAGAAGAAAGCTACCCCAACCTCGTATTTTCCAGCCGCCAATCTGGCAACAGAAGGCTCATTCTTCCTCTGGATCCAACGAGAGTCCTAACAACATGAGGCGTACCCAACACCACTGGCAAGGGGAATCCATTAGGAGCTCTGCCAGAAATAAGCAGCCAGGGGAGGCACTCTTCCCCCTGGCTCCGACTCCCAGGCTTGAGGGTCACCTTTTCCACCAAGAAGTATAGGGGCTGGCAGGTGAAGCTATTAGGAGAGATGCAGTTACAGCAGGTGGCCTGTTTGGGAAACCCCTTTGTCCCTATGTGTTAAGACTCTCCTCTCCTGCCCAGAGATCCTAGGCCAAGAGGCAAGGGACCCAGCTCCAGCAAGCAGCCTGGTTCCAGAAGCTTCTTTTTCCCCCCGGCCCTAGAATCCCATCTCCCACCCAAGACAACCTGGGGGTATGTGTGATGATGTAAAGTGGGGCAAGGGATGTCAGGGGATTCTACCACACTCCTCTCTTATTGAGGGATACCTGGTGGCCCCACCTGAGGAAGCTGTTTCTGCCCCACTAAGGCCTTATCAGCAAGAGTCAGTGGGAACCCCAGTGGTAGTAGACAAACTAAGAAAACCAAAATAATACCATAAAGACATTGAAAATTAATCTGCTTTTGAAACCACAGCCTACAAAGTAGTCCAAGACCTGCTTTCTAAACCTAAACAGGTGACTGCCATTCCAGATGTAGAGGAGAAAGAGTAGGGCAGAAAGAGTATTTGAAGAAATAATGGTTGAAAACTTCCCAAATCTGGTAAAAGACACAAATGTATAGAACTAACGATCTAAGTGAACACCCCTGAAAATAAACCCAAATAAATCCATGCCAAGGCACATCACAATTAAACTTCCAAAAACTAAAGATAAAGAAAACATCTTGAAAATAGCCAGACAATGAGTTACCTGTATGGAAATACCCATTGGAATGATGGTTTCTCATCTGAAACCATGGAGGCCAGAAAGAAGTGGCACAATATTTTTTTAATACTGAAAGAAAATAATTGTAAAAACACAAATTCTGTATCCTGTGCAACTATTCTTCAGGAATGAAGGGAAAATGAAAACATTCTCAGACACAGAAAAACTGAAAGAATTCATTATTTGTAGATAAATCCTTAAAGATCGGCTAAAGGAAATACTTCGAACAGAAAGAAAATGGAAAAATAATGAAGTTTCTGGAAGGAAAAAGGAACAATGAAAAAAGTGGATGTATGGATGGGTACACACAGCTAACTACCCTTTTCCTCATGTGTTTTATACACCATATTTGATGACTAAAACAAAAATTATAACACCATCTGACATCTGAGACAGTGATATTTAAAAGTGGAGAAGGTAAAGAGATCTAAATAGAAGTGAAAGTTTCCGCACCTCAGAGATGGCAGAATGTTGATACCAGTTGTAGTAGGCTGAACAGTGGCCAAAAGATGCCCATGTCCTAGTCCCCAGAACCTGTGAGTAAGTTATCATACATGATAAAAGAGGCTGTGTAGATGTGATTAACTTAAGGGTCTTGAAATGCGGGGATTATGCTGGATTATGCAAGGGCTCAATGTAAACACTAAGGTCCTTGTAAGAGGGAGAGAGGAGGATCACAATCAGAAAAAGGAGATAGAAGAATGGAAGAAGAGATCAGAAAGGAGAGAAGATTCCACTCTTCTGGCTTTGAAGATGAAGAGAGGGACCACAGGCAGAGGAACCTGCAAAGCCTTGACAAGCGAGAAAGGGAAATGAATTCTTTCCTGAAGCCTCCAGAAGGAATGCAGCCCTGCCAATACCTTGATTTTAGACCTCCGACCTCCAGAGCTATCACAGAATAAATTTATGTTGTTTTAAGCCACTAAATTTGTAATAATTTGTTATAGCAGCAACAGGAAACTGATACACAGTAGACTCTTATAAATCACATATGTATACTATAATGCCAGAGTAACCACTATGAACACTATATCAAGCTATATTACACTAGGCAACATAGCAAATAATCAATCAATGTAATATACCGTATTAATCGAATGAAGACAAAAAAGCACATGATAATCTCAATTTTATACAGAAAAAGCATTTGACAAAATCCAAAACCCTTTTGTAATAAAAAGTCAACAAACTAGGAAGAGAAGTGAATGTCTTCAACCTGCTAAAGGGTATTTATGAAAAACCCACAGCTAAAATAATTCTCAACAGTGAAGACTAAAAGCTTCCCCAGGAGATAAGAAATGAAACAAAGATGGCTGCTTCTGCCAATTCTATTCAACATTGTACTGCAAGTTCTAGCCTGGACAGTTAGTCAAGGAAAAGGAATAAAAGGCACCCAAATTGGAAATGAAGAGATAACATCATCCCTATTCAGAGATAACATTATCTTATATGTATAAAATCTTAAAGAATCCACATAAAGCCATAAACAAATTCACCAAAGATATATAGGATACAAGATCAACACACAAAAAATTTATTGTATTTCTATATACTTGCAACAAACTGAAAATGCAATTTAAAAAACAATTATATTTATGATAGCATCAAAAATAATAAAATATTTAGGAATGAAGTTAACCAAGAAGATGCAAGACTTGAATACTGAAAAACTACAAAATATTCTGAAAGAAATTAAATAAGACCTAATAAATGAAATGACATGTGTTCATGGATTGGAAGACTTAATATTGCTAAGATGGCAGTACTCCCCAAAGCAATCCACAGATTCAATGCAAGCCATATCAAAATCCCATGGTCTTTTTTGCAGAAATGAAAATGTCGATCCTAATATTAATATAAAATTGTTTGGGAACTTTAATAGCCAAGACGATCTTGAAGAAGAAAAACAAAGTTGGAGGACTTGCATTTCCAGATCTCAAAGTTTATTACAAAGCTACAAGTAATCAAAACAGGGTGGTACTGGCATAAGGATAGCAAAAAAAAGATTAATGGAATAGAATTGAAAGTCCAGAAATAAAGTCATGCATCTATGGTCAATTCATTTTTTCACAAGGGTACCAAGATAATTCAGTGGGGAAAGAATAGTCTCTTCAACAAATGGTTCTGGAATAACTGGATACCCACTTGCAAAAGAATGAAGTTAGACCTCTACCCATGCCGTATACAAAAATTAAGATGGGTCAAAGACCTAAATGTAAGAGCTAAAAACATGAAACACTTAGAAGAAAACATAGGGGTAAATCTTCACAACTTTGGACTTGGCAATGGATTCTTAGATATGACACCAAAAGCACAAGTAACAAAAGATAAAAAACAGGTAAATTGAAGTTCACCCAAATTAAAAATTTTGTGCTTCAAGAGACACTATCAAGAAAGTGAAAAAACCTACAGAATGGGAGACAATATCCTCAAATCATGTATCTAATAAGTGACTAGTATCTAGAATATGTCAAGAACTCTTACAATTTACCAATCAAAAGACAACTCATTCAAAAAATAGGCAAAGGACTTGAATAGATGTTTCTCCAGAGAAGATATACAAATGGGCAAAAAACACATGAAAATATGCTGAACATTATTAGTCATTAGGGGAATGGAAATAAAAACCGCAATAAAATATCACCTCATACCCACTAAAACGGCTGCAATCAAAAAATGGAAAATAACAAGTGCTCCTTCCTCAAAAAGTGTCAAAATTACCATATGAGCTAGCAATTCCATTCCTAGATATATACCCCAAAGAATTGAAAACAGATGTTCCATCAAAAACCTATACATGAATGTTCACAGCAGCATTATGCACAATAACAAAAAGTGGAAGTATCCTAATGTCCATCAACTGATAAATGAGTAGATGAAAATATGTTATATCCATGCAATGGAAATATGATTTAATCATTAAAAGGAATGAACTACTGATACATGCTACAACATGCGTAAACCTTGAAAACATTATGCTAAGTAAAAAAAAAAAAGCCAGATATAAAAGGTCACATATTATATGATTCCACTTATATGAAATATCCAGAATAGGTAAATCCACAGAGAAAGCAGATTAATGATTGCCAGGGGCCATGAGGAGGGGGCAATGAGGAGTGACTGCTTAATAGGTACAGGTTTCTTTTTGTGTAATAAAAATATTTTGGACCTAGTAGAAGTGATGGTTGCACACTGTAAATTACTAAATGTCACCCAATTCCGCACCTTTAAGTAGTTAATTTTATGTTATGTAAATGCTACTTTTAAAAGAGCCAGTCCCCAAATCACATACTGTATGATTCCATGTATGTAACATTTTTGAAATGATAAAATTTTAGAAGTGGAGAACAGAATAGGGATTGTAACACATGGTAGACACTTGGGTTTTTCAGTATAGTAAGACAATGCTGCAGTAACAAACTCCTAAGCCTCATGGTCTTAGTCTGAAAAGGTTCATTTATCACTCACATAAACGGTATTGCAGGTCACATTGCCCCCTTCCATCTGGTAGCTAAGACACATGGAATATGTGATCTCCAGGATCAGTGCAGTCAGGAAAGAAAGGTTTAAAGGGTTTTTTTTTTTTTTTTTAATGTTTGTAAATACCAGCCTGGAGCCAGCTCATAACATCAGTTCCATCTACATCCCCATAGTCAGAATTTTGTCATATGATTCTAAACTAACTACAAGAGAAGCTGGGACATGTGGTCTCCCTGTGTGTTCAGAAAGATGAAACTATATGGAGGTCACATATCGCTATGGTACCATGGCATTCAATAAATGGAAACTCTGCCCTCCTGCTATAGCTTCTGTTTCTTTCACTATTACTTCTAATGCTATAAAAATAATGATAGCGACACCTAACACTTGTTCAGCTGTGTAGCAGGCATTAGCTACTTTTCATTATCTCAGTTTGCACAACAATCCTACCAAATAAGTTTATTATATATTACTATAAATCAAGGCTCAGAGATGTTGGAACTGCCTGAAGTTACAAGCAAGTAAATATTTGTCTTACTACTAGTAGTCCCTCTACTTAAAAGAGAGAGACTGTTTTCTCCAAGGGGCTAGGTGACCCCAGCGTAGTCTCCCTGGAAGATGCCAGTTTTTCCCAGCTCTAAGTCACCTGCCTAGTACATAACCATTGGAACATCTGTAAAAAGCTTCCCTCTGCAGTAATTTTTCTTTGATTTACTGGTTGTGTTAAAATTGTTGTTCTATAATGGTCATGTCTAGAGACTGTTGCACTTAAAGGGAAAATTGCCCTAAATAAAAACGAATGATACTAAAATCCCTTCTCTCCCAATGAAATGATTCTCCTGTATTTTGTTCTCCTTGTGTGCACACCAAAAAAACTTCTTCAGTCTATTATTTCCCAATTACCTCTTCTGGTGTTAGCTGAGAGCAGAGAAGGAGGATGGGATCATGAGGCTCATAACACTTGATCTTTTCCAGGCTTCAGCAAACCTGTGAATCATTTTCATAAGCTAAATCAATATCAGGTGTCACCTGGTGGCAGGTAAGGGCAATCTGATGGTTTTTCTAATACCTTGTGGACATTGATTTTTCCACATATCAAGAGAGGACATGAAATAGGGAATGGATGAGTATGCAAAAGTAAAATGACCACACAGCTCTGCAGGTTGGTTTGGGGCTTGCAGGTTTCTTGACTTCAATCTGACTTCTCAACCTCTCCCAGCCATGCCCATTGCCCTTAGAGGATTTCCAGGCCCAGGAGTCAGGAGAACCCTGCATAACACCCATGTATGAGAGTCAACCTGGATCCTGCATTTACCAGCCGAAATAGGATAATTCCTCTGCTTTCTCTGTTTTAAAGGGCTGAGCCACCCAGATGGCATGACTAAAAACTGCTCTCTCAAAGAATGCAAGGTGGAAAACATGGTTTTCAAAGTTTGATCCTCAACCAGCAGAATCAGCATCACCTGGGAACTTGTTTGAAATGCAAATTTTCAGGCCCCAGCTAAGACCTACTAAATCAGAATCTCTGGTAGTGGGACCCAGCCGTCAGTGTTTTAACAAGCCCAAGAAGATTTTGATGCAGCCTCTAGTTTGAGAATCGTTGTACTAAAAGAACCTTAAGAGATCATTAGACTGAGCTCTCTATCTCACAGAAATGAAAACAGAGGCCCAGGGAAAGGGAGAACCATTGCATGCCTGGATGGGGACCCAGTTTCCCAGCCTTGGGACTTGTTCGTTCAGCTCTAGCCTTTGCTGCTTCTTCTGTGCTATAGTTTGGTTTGTTTGCCCTCCAAGTCTCATGCTGAAATTTGATTCCCAATGTTGGGAGTGGGTCTTAGTGGGATGTGTTTGGGTCATGGGGGTAGATCGTTCATGAATAGATTAATGCCTTCCCAGGGATAGGGTGTTACTGAGTGAATGCTTGTTCTATTAGCTCCCAAGAGAGTTCTCCTGAGATCTGGTATTATAAAGAGCCTGGCATCTTCCCCATCCTCACCTTGCATCTTCTCTTGCCATGTGATCTCCACACAGGCCAGCTCCCCTTTCTTTCCACCATGAGTGGAAGCAGCCTGAGGCCTCACCAGAAGCAGATGTTGGCCCCATGCTTCATGTACAGGCTGCAGAATCATGAGCTAAATAAACCTTTTTACAAGTTACCCAGCCTCAGGTATTCCTTTATAACAACACAAATAGACTAAGACAACTCTGGGTAGCCAACGAGATAGACTGGGTCTGGACAGGGTGATCTCCCAGGTCTCAGAGTGGGAACTGTGACACAAAAGTGAAGTCCAGAGCTTCAGAGCCACACGAGAGCCACTGCTGAGGGACACTGTTGTAAGGACAGTGGGGAGAGCCACAGCATCCTGGCAGCTAGGAGGTGGTCCTCGGCCAAGGGTAAGCCACTGTGCAGTAAGTGGACCAAGGGCATTTAAAGTCCCACCAGTTAGTTGTTGCTGAGGTAACTCCCAACAAACCCAGAGATACATGTGTTTTGGGGAAGCATTTCCAGGCTAGACACCAGCAGGCTTGCCATGTAGGCATGCTTCCTCCCTGAAAAAGGGCAAAGGCAAAGGATGTGTTCATCCTTCCTCCTGGAGATTCTGATACTGTTCCTGCCTTCCTGCCTCAGGACTGCTCATCTCTTATCTGGTCTAGAATAGGAGCTTCTTAAAGGAGAATCTCATCCAATGTCACTGTTCTCCAGCCATTCCCCACCCGAAGCTCAGGGATATTGCTGATCTGCTCATGCCTCACCATGCTTAAAATAATTCCCCAAATTCCATCACTTCAGGATGAAATCTACATTGCCCCACTGGCTGATTCAGTCTTCTCAACTTGACCCTGGTCCTTTGCAGCCTCCCCTCTGCCATGTGTCTTCCTGAGTCACATCCTTCTACGGAAAGCACTTGCAGTACCAGGAGTGCCACTCTCTCACACCCTTGTCACTTAAGTCCCACTTCCTTCAATGCCCAGATTGGGATCCACTCATCGGAGGAGTCAGAACCCCTTGCCTCATCAGCTCTCTGACAGCAGTTGTATAGGTCTCTAACTTAGCCCTGATAACAGTTTTGAAATATACTTGTCTGTCTCTCCTACCAGACAGTGAGCTCCCAATGGCAGAGACTCAGCATAAAGTTAGCATATGATGATGATGCCCTGAAACCCCATTAGCAATTATGTGTCCATACTGCACATACCCTAAATATTTTTAATAACTTGGGTATTGAACCAACTTATCTTCTTACAGTGCCACCTCAGACAGGAAACACAAAGAAGTTCAAATTCTTCTAGTCCCCCCCCTTTTTTTTTCTTTGAGACAAAGTCTTGCTCTGTCGCCCAGGCTGGAGTACAGTGGCACTATCTCCACTCACTGCAACCTCCGCTTCCTGGGCTCAAACGATTCCCCTACCTCAGCCTCCCGAGTAGCTGGGATTACAGGCGCCCGCCACCGCACCTGGCTAATTTTTGTATTTTTAGTAGAGACAGGGTTTCACCATGTTGGCCAGGCTGGTCTTGAACTCCTGACCTCAGGTGATCCACCCACCTCGGCCTCCCAAAGTGCTGGGATTACAGTCATGAGCCACCGTGCCTGGCCTAGTTCCCTGTTTTTTTAATCCTAATTATGCATTATTCATTCAGGCTGGAAGACCCCTTGAAATGTCATCTCACCCAGCCCCCTGCCTTGAGGGAGGACTGAAGGAGGCTTCTGGGCTCTATTTTACAACAATCTGTCAGTACACCTAAGTCAGTGTGGAGAAGACACACTGCAGACCAACAAATGCTGGTGGGTGACGCCTGGTGCTCCTCTCTTATTTGCTTTCATTTTTGTTTATGTCCTACCTTGGTTAAACAAAATTGAGGCACTAAAGGAGTATTATAAATCCTCATGAGACTTCTCATCTTACAAATGGAGCAATGCTCAAAACGCTCTTGTTCAAGTGGTTGTTTGAAGCCCAGATCACATTTTCTATAAGGCTTTGTTAATGGCAGTTCCCAGAGACAACTCAAGTAAGTTGAGGCAGAAATGAGAAAGTACCACCTTGATCTTGCCTTTGAACCTGGGAGTCATCAGAGGATGATTAAGAAAGCAAGTACGTCTACCATATTGGCAGAGTATTCACCAAGAAACCACAGACTGACACAACCAAGAGGGAGGGAAACAAGCTAGGGCACCCTTGATAACCCTGTGCCAGATGGGGACATCTGGGTGCATCCTCCAGCTGTCCTTGGGGCACCCGACCACAGCCTGGCCTGAGTGTTGCAAAGGACAAGACCAAACTGCAAAGGACAAGGCCTGCCTTGGTCACCAGGGAGGATAAGGCTGCCAGGACTGCCTGGAGACCTTGGGTTCTCCTGAGGTAGCATCAGGCGCAGATTCATTCAGCCTGTTCCTCAACTTTACATGAGTTGTCCTATCTGTGCCTCTCCACTCCAGAGTCTAGCTGCTCTTTCTTGCCTAAAATATTCTGAGAGTCTTATGGCTAGCTATTCCTTCTTCCAGAACAAGAGAGAAATACTCCTAAGATGTATAGCAATAGGTGTTCTCTGGTTCGTTTTGATATTGTGGATGCTCCAGCTCAGACTGGCCCTGTGGGAACTTCCCAGAGAGTGAAGCTGGACTAGCTCTGGTCACTAGTGGATCAGTCAAGATAGACTAGGTTATGCTGCACCAGCAAAAATTTCAAAATCTCAGTGGCATAACACAACAAAAATGTCGTAAGCCCCTACAAGAGTTCTGCTAAGATTAGACATGCAAGAACACAGAGTAATAGAGGCTTCTTTTGGACAGGTGCTTTCATGATCATCACTGTGTGGGAAGGAAGCCTGGATCTTAAAATACTCTACTTGGAAGGCGCACAGTTTATGCCTGCTCATATTTCACTGGCCAATGTAAATCACACAGCCGCATAGAACCTCAGAAAAGGACAGAGGCCTGGTCCAACGATGTGACCAGAAGGTAAAAGACAAGCTGGAAATATTTAGTAAACAACCACACCAGCATCTTGTGGATCCAGACAACCTGCCTTCCCAAGCATGGAGAGCCTTCCAGGTCCCTCTCACACCGTGCACCAAGAACTACACAGAACCATGCTGATGCCTTTGGATATAAACCTGGTCTGTTCAAAGACCACACTCATCTTTCAGCCGTCCTAGGGGAGCTTTAATTATAGCAAGTGGTCCTGTCATCTCTGTTACAGAATCTCAGGATATCGAGCAGAGTAAAAAAGAATGTTAGCCAGTCTGCTCTGCAGCCTCCTTGAAGTAGACTCGCTCTTTTTAAGAAAATTATAAAAAGAAGGAAAATCCTAGAGACTCCTCTCCTCATCTATTCTGGTGCCAAATAATTATGTCCTTTCCATTTTTCCTTTCCTGATTGTATAAAGCACTTGGAAATAAAAACAAACAACAACAACAACAACAAAACACAAAGCAGTTAATGAACATTAAATATTGAAAGAGATATCATAGTGTGTGGGTGGGAGAGAGAATAAAATAGATCTCCCCAACCCACGTACCCTCCCTCAGAAAAACTGTCTAAGTTGGGCTGCAGGCTATGATATAATTAGAACAATATTGCCCAACTGCAAAGACATGTGCCTGTTTTCATGAAATGGAAGCATCTGCTGAAATTATTTGAGGTGTCCCTTCACTAATTAAAAGAGCTTTGATTTATAGAGGATGCACCATATGGGTGCTGTTGATTCTTGGGTTGCTGGATGTGAACGAGCACTGGCGGAGTTGTTGGGGCAGGTGTATGGTGAGAAATATCCGGGAAAAGTATGATTTAGCCTTCCAAAAATTCTATTATGCTTACAAGGAGGTGGGGGCGGGAGAGGTGCTGCTGGAAGTTGTTTAAGACTTAGAAATGTGACACATCATCCCAAGTTGCCCTCAGTTTCATCTTTGTCCACTTATGAGCCTTGCCTCTCAAGCCTCGCTATACTCTTTAACTTGCCAAATTGCTACATTGTCTTCAGGGGACTTTCCAGATAAAGATATCAGTTATAAAACTTGTGGAGCCCTGTGCAAAATGAAAATGTGGGGCTCCTTGCTCCAAAGTTATTAAGAATTTTAAGACTGTGACAGCAGAGCATGAAACCAAGTGCAAGCCTTTTTGAGTACAGAGCCCAGTGCAGCTGCACATGTCATGTACCCAGAAATCAGCCCTGCAGGACAAGATCTGCTGGATAAATGGGGGCTGAGAGGTGGTGAGATTAAAGCAGAGAGCCATGCCAGACAATAGTCACCCCACACATTTTAACTATACTCTGCCTCGAAGACCACACAGCACATGCTCTTGGCAGGACAGGCTCATGGCAGAGCTGTGATTAAGCCCAGATACTGACTTCTGGCCCCACATGCTTTTCTGTACTTTATAACTCAGAAAATTCTGCTCCATGAAGTCCTACTTTGCATTATTCTCACCCACCACATACATACTCTAGGAGCCCATGTGCATCCTATTTAGCACTGTGAAGTAGCCCAAATAGGTGTCAGAAAACAAAAAGTCAGTCCCCAGCTCAGCTGGAGACAGATGCATATAGGACACATCAGTAAAGCTAATTCTTACAATTCTCAATAGCTAGAAGAATCATAACAGATTATTCAAGATGTGTATTTCCAACTGTGGGGTCAATACCTGAAATGTACTTGAGGCAATTATAAAATTATTTCTTTTAAAAAAGATATTAAGGGCAAGGAAATAGCCAGTGAACTAAGGTCTCAGGTCTGGAGCTAGTGTTTTTTATTTGGTTGGTTGGTTGGTTTTTAGTGTTTTTTATGTTCAAGGGAATAATTTCACTCCAAAAATACTTTGGGGTACAAAAATATCCTCATTTTTCATATTCCAGTTTTTAAAGAATTATCTTAAGGAGGCAGGAGAGCCACAATATCCAATGGATAAAATACCTTTTTAAAAAACAACAGTTACAACACATCAAAATTTGTCATGTGCAGGCAAAGCTGTACTTGTAAAGAAAAACCTAAAATCAATTACTAAAACTTTCAACTTAAGACACTAGAATAGGAAGAGCAAGGTAAACCCAAAGTAAGTAGAAGGATAGGGATAATAGAGCTCTGAGCAGAAATCAATGCAATAAAATGCAGACAAAAAGTATAGAAAATTAGTTTACCTAATTTTCTAGCTCTGGCTGTTGGAAAGTTCAACAAAATTGATAAACTCTAGCTAAACAGACTAAGCAAAAAAGAGAACATATATCACTAATACTAGGAAAAAAAGTGTTTATCACCACCAATCCTACATACATTAAAAGAATAATTAGAAATTACTATGGATAACTTGTAGGCCAAAAATTTGACAGTTTAGGTGAAATGGAGGGTTCTTTTTTTTTTTTTTGGAAAAATACAACTCACCAAAATTGACATAAGAACAAACTGAAAAACTAACAGTGCTTTATCTATTATTTTAAAAAAAAATTAAACTTACCTCTCAAAGAAAACTCCAGGGAGATGATGTGGGAGGCAGAATAATGGCTTTCCAAAGATGTCTACATGTTATCCCTGGAATTCGTGACTATGTTATGGCGAAAAGGAATTAACACAGTGGAAGGAGTTACCATTGCTTACCGGCTGGCTTTAAAATGGGGAGAGTATTCAGGATTAGCCAGGTGGGCCCCGTGTAATCACAAGCGTCCTTAATGTGAAAGAGGGAAGCAGAAGGGTGAGTGTCAGAGTGAGGGCACCTGAGAGAGAGGTTCACCTGGCCACTGCTGACTTTGAAAATGGAAGGCGCCATGAGCCAAAGAAGGTAGGCAGCCTCTAGAAGCTGGAAAAGGCAAGAAAACAGATTTTCCCTCAGAATCTGAGGAAATTCAGCCCAGCTGATGCCTTGACTTTAACCCAATGAGACCTACTTCAGAGTTTGGGCCTTCAGAACTCTAAGATAATAAACTTGTGTTATTTTAAACCATTAAGTTTGTGGTAATTTGTTATAGCAGCAGTAGTAAATAAATAGTTTTTCTGGTTATTCCTATCAGTCAAGAAAAACATAGCACTAATGTCACATAAGTTTTTAAAAAATAGAGAAAGAAGGATCAATGTCTAATTCATTTTCTGAATATTCTCAATACCAAAACCTAACGAAGACATAGCAAAGGTAAGAAAATTGCAAACCAATATTCCTCATGACTATAGATGTAAAAATCTTTAACAAAATAACAGTGAGTTGAATTTAACAATATGTATAAAGGACAATGTACCATAATTAAGTAAGGTTTATTCCAAGGATGCAAAGTTGGTTTAACATGTGAAAATCAACATAATTTACCACGCTAACAAAATACAAAAGTAAAAAAATATATAATTATTTCAATAGATGCAGAAAAAGTATTTGACAAAACTGAACAATCATTCATGACGTTAAAAATAGAAGAGAACTTTTTCAACCCAGGCTTCTATATCTAAAAACAATGCAAAACAAAACAAAAAAACAGCTAACATCATACTTAACGGTAAGAGACTGAATGCTTTACCCTCTAAGATCAGGAAAATGCCAAGAATGCCCACTGTTACCACATCTATTTAGCATTTTTCTATAGATTCTAGTTATGGTATTATAGCAAGAAAAAATACAAATACAGACTAGAAACGGAGAAAGATGCAAAATCTCCCCTATTTGTAGATGATGTAATTGTTCATGTGGAAAATCTCAGAGAAATTACAAAAGTGATTATTAGAATTAATGAATGAATTCAGCAAGGGCATCAATTATAAGATTAATATAAAAAAAATCAGTTTATTCCTATACACCAATAGCAACCAAATAGAAAGTGAAATTTAAAAAAATCCTTTTAGAACAGCACCAAAAATATAGTATATGTAGGAATAACTCTAAAAAAGAGGTTTAAGACCTCTATACTGAAATTATAAAACTTTGCTAAGAGAAATTAAGAGAGACCTAAATAAATGGAAAAATATATTATTTTACTCTTATAGGTTGGAATATTATTAGATGGCAGTTTTCTCTATATTCAACACAGTCTCAATCAAAATTTCAGTAAGCATTTTTATGGAAGTTGACAAGCTAAAATGTGTATAAAAATTCTAAATTCTATATAAATTCTGAAAGTTTATAAAAATGCAGAGTTCTTGGAAAGCAAATTTTAACAAGAACAACATTGGAGAACTTCACCTGGTTTCAGTAATCAAGACAGTTTGATATTGGTAAAAAGATAGACATATAGAACAAAGGAACAGAATAGAGAGCTCAGAAATATACTGCACGTATTTGATCAATTGATTTCTGACAAAGATGCTAAGGCAATTCAATAGGGAAAACAGAGTGTTTTCAAAAATGATGTCCAGATAGCTGTGTGGTAAAAAATAATGAGCATTGATCTTTCCCTCACACCAAACAAAACAATTAACTCAAAATGAATCATAGACCTAAATGTAAAACTCAAAAGTATAAAATTTCTAGAAGAAAACATAGGAGAATATCTTTGTGATCTTGAGGTTTGCAAAGATATTTTAGATAGAACACAAAAAAAACCATAAAAGAATAAACGATAAATCAGACTTCATCAAAATCAAATGTTCTGCTCTTCAAAAGACATCATTAAGAAAACAAAAGGCATACCACAAACTAGAAGAAAATATTCACAACACAAACATCAGACAAAGAACTTGAATCCAGGTTAGACAAAGATTTCTTGTGACTCAATAATAAGACAAAGCAATGGGCAAAATAAATGTGAACAGTCACTTATAAAAGAAGATATCCAAATGGCCAAGAAGCACTTGAAAAGATGCTCTGCATTATTAGTCATCAGGAAAATGTGAGATAAAACCACAATGAAGTACCACTAGATATCATTAAAAAGTCTAAAATTTAAAGACTGGCCACAGCAGTGTTGGAGAGGATGTGGAGGAACTGGAACTGTCATATTCTGCTAGTAAAAATAAAACAGTTTGGTAGTTTCTTCAAAAATTAAATATACACCTACCATAGGACCAAGCCATTCTACCCTTAGGTATTTACGCAATGAAAACACAGAGACTTATATATAAATGTTCAAAGCAGCTTTATTTGAAATAACCAAGTAACTGGAAACAACCCAAATGTCTATTCACAGATGAGTGGCTAAACAAATGTGGTATATCCACACAATGGAATACTGTTCAGCAATGAAAACTAATAAACTGTTGTTGCACACAACAACATGAATGTATGTGAAAATAATTATGTTGAGTGAAAGTATCCAGATAAAAGAGTGCATAAAGTATGATCCAATGTATATGAAATTAAAGAGAATGCAAAATGATCTGTATTGACATAAAAGAGATCAGTGGTTGCCTAGGAATAAGGGTGGATGGAGGCAAACATTACAAAGAAGCAAGAGGTAACTTTTGGGGTTGCTATAAACTTTGATATTTTAATTGTGGTGATTATGTAACAGGGGAGACAGTTGGATCTCAGAGAACTGCAGCAGCTTGGAGAGGGTGGCCAGTGCTCCAGAGGCAGGTCTCAACATAGACATGTCTGTCTCCCAGCTCCTAGTCTAGAGCCCTTTTCCTACACCACCAGACCTCTGCAAAAAGAGTTCTGCTGAAACCCACATGTGTAGTAATCCCCAAGACATATAAACACGTTGAAAAAGATCTTTGGGAGGCTTGTTAAACAGAGATCTTGAGTGGTTTCACAAAAGTAACAGAAAAACTAGTTTCTGGATACTAACAGATTGAATCCCCGATATCCACTGCAAGGGAACCTTCCAGCAATAATTTCTATTTTTGGAGTTCTCTATCCTCAGCACCATTTTTTGGTTGTTTACTATGACACAAAGGGAAGTTTAAGAACATTGCCATGCCACTTAGAAAATTGGTGGTAGAATCAGGATTCAAATGCAGGCAGCCATACCTCAGGGCTTGAGCACTTAACTGGGATGCTACTCAGCCTCTCTTCCTCTGCCCCAGGCAGGCTCTCCCTTGAGCAGACAGTTAAGTTTCCCTGCCACCTGTCCAGATTATACAAATCAGCTTTCCAAGGTGATAGATGTGTGGAGTCCTATTCTCGGTCATCTATTTATACAAAGACCACAGCAATATAATTGCAGCAGGCAGACAGTCATCTATTTATTTGGCCACAGTGGTTCAAAGTATAGAGCCAATCTCCTTGGATTGAATTCCCTTAATAGGGACCACTTCTCATCAGTGTAAATTTCAATAAACAATTGTCATTGAGAACCTGTGAAACACTTCTTTGGGCACCTTGGTGGGAGAGAGCTTCTAAGACCTCAAGGAGCTTTAAGTGGATTGGGGTAACAACAGCCAGCATGGGAAAGCAGTTGATCATATCTGTCGAGGCTCAGGCAGAATTCAGGTGATGGAGTCTGGTCTGGAGAGGTAACAGTGGCCACGGGAAAAGAAAGAGTCAGAAAACTTCAGGCTTGATGAATAAAGACAATCTCATGGCCCATTTTTAGCTTCTTCCTGGGTCCTTTGTTTATATGGGAGAAGGTTTCTGATCATCCTCTCCAGAGGATTTTCCAGAAAGCTCTACCTTGGACTTCTTCAAATTCCTTGGCCCTGAAGTGCTGGAGAGAAAAGAAATAGCACTGTTTCTGTGCCTTGAGTCTGAAAAAGAAGCAAATCAAGCAGCTGGGAGATCCAGATTTTGCTCAATAACCACCTACAAAGAACGGAACAAAGAATCCTATAATTGGTTTAATCCCAAGATAGGAATATGATTGTTTTAACCAAGGTAACTTTGTGTATTACTGAATTAAAATAATTATGTTTCTGAATCAATCAAAATGTCCAATATAAGCAACCTCCTTGTTAAAATTACCGGAACTTACCAATTTTTTTTGAAGAATAAGGAGTATTTCCCTCCCTCAAGTTAAAAGTATCAGAAATCAATTTCCAATTTGTCCCCGAGGAAGTTTCCAGGTTGGTCCAAACCATTCTCTAGTGCATTAACATGTTTTGAGGGCCATTTACATCATCAACAGGTGTGTCAACTTAGGACTAGCCAGCATCTGTACTCTCTCCCTATTAGCCCCTTCCTCTTTCTGCCCAAGGAGGGAGCTTAGGAGACAAGATCAAGTGGCAGATGCCAAGAGGGGATTTAGCCATGGGGGCTGTGCTGACTGATTAAGAGGTTTGGAGGGGTCTCCCTGGTCCACAGAGAAGGGCTGGCCTGAGTTTGGGAAAGATAAGCACACACAAGAAAAGTTTGTGAGAAAGAATTAACCTCACCAACCAATTATTTGCACAGGGAAAGCAAAAGGCAGAGGCAGATGCAAAGTGACCACCAATATTCTTCCTTTAAAAATGGGAGAAGTGACTGTTTAACCACTACAGTGCTAAAACTGGGATTATGGAAAGAACAGTTGAGCAGCCCCGTGGTCCTGTGTTGGTCTGGGGGCCTCAGTGTGGACATCAATGGCACAGCTGATCCCATGGGAAAACCTGTGGGTGAGAGCAGGTGCCTGTCACTGAGGCTGGACAGGGCAAATGCTGTGCAGCAGGGATCATTACCTGGCTGTGTCTTTCCATGACAAAGGGAATTTTATGGACAGCAGACTGTCAGTGGGTCTTCGGAGTCTCGAGAGTAAAGCAAAATCTCCCCAGCCTGGCCCTCGAGGCCCTCTGTGAATGGACAATTGGGATGATTTTCCACTGACCAATCAAAATGGACAGTGGCCATAGTGCTGAAGAATACTGGCCCTCAAGGCCCCCTGTGGTGCTAAGCATTAATTTTTAGCTCTAGGTTTTGGAAACGTCTTGGGGCAGGGGGTCAGGGGAAGCAATTGTCCCAGGTTGTTGACAGCATGTGGAGCAGATTTCAGTACTTTAACAATCAGCATGGCCATATTCCATTGCCCAGCTAACAGCATTATCTGCAGAGGCCCCTTAAGATGAACTATCTTGCCAGCAAGATTGGTTTCCTCATAGCCCCCTAACTTCTCACACTAGGCTCTCTGGCTTTGCTTCTGATGTTCTCTTGCCTGGAATGTCCTCACCCCATCTTGGATTCTTGCTTAAAGCAGAGTATGTATCCAGCTCTTGCTCTCTCTTTGCCTAAGCAAAAGCGATACCAAGTGCCTACAACCAGATATGCACACACTGCTTAGAAGTGTCCTAATTTCAGATAGAAAGTTCCTTGGAGGCAGGAATGGTGCCTGGTACTTACATCTTGCTCCTCCCTGTGGGTTCCCTACAGAATCTTGCACGCTGCCAGGCCCATAGCTAGTCCTTAGTAAGTGCTTTCTGCTAGAAACTGAACTTATGCAAGTGATGTCATTAGAAGGGTGGGAGAAATCAAAGGTGAAGAAGCGAGAATTCCCATCCTCTCCTTCCCTATCTCTACCTTTATGGAGCTCCTTTTAGGCCTACTGCACTTGATCTGTGTGTTACCAGTAATATCTGATAAGTATTCAGCACTTATTAGCTTTTAAACACTTCATATGTACATATATTTAACCTTTACAACAAACCTGTGAATTAGATATTATAATTATCCCCATTTCATGAATGAGGTATCTGAGGCAGAACAAAGCAAGGTGACTTGCCCAAGGTGCCTCCAGAATCCATTCATTTAGCCCTTTGTTATACCAGCTCTCTCAGATGAGCGAGGCTCTCTGTGGCATAGCTTGCTTCTTGGGTTTTCCTCACAATGATTTTAGAATCGATCCTCCTGTACCTCCATCCCAATATGATGCTGATTTCTTCTTGGCAACATTACAGTAGAAGACAAGCCAACACTCACATAAGATCAATTTGTAAACCAATAGAATTTATCTAAATTTGTTAGGATCAATGGGAGTCCTTTTCTGCAAGCCCCTGTGGAAAACGGAATCTAGATTGAACCTTTTAGCTGAAGCCTCTAGGCCGGTGCCCAAATACTTTGTAACTGTACTGATAGGGCCACACTGGTTGTATTGAGAACCCATTGGAAGAAGTAAACCATTTGTTGCAACTTAGCAGTGTTTTGATATTAATTATTATGGACACTTTTTGAACACCTTTTATGGAGCAAGTATTGTCCTAGAGCATGTATATTCATTCTCTCATTTAATCCTGCCAAGAATCTGATGAGGTAGGTATAATTATTATTCCATTTTAAAGTGGAAGAAACAAAGGCACAGTGAAGTTTACTAAGTTATAAAAGCTCTCACAGGTAGCTGATAATGGATCCAGGATTCAATTGTTGGCAGACTTATTTCATGCCCAAGTACCTAATCAGGATTTATGTTTATCTTATTATTATTTTAAAATTTTCATTGGTACCTGGAGTGATGCTACATACTAGAATACGGTGTGCTAGAAAGCGTGCTCAACCAAGAATCAGGCACCATCCAGAGCCTGAACCAAATCATCAGCTCTTAGGGGTCCCCTCATTCCAAGTCTGTAGGATCTTATGATTCTCCATCTCAGTTGATAGCATGTTATGTGGTTTCATATATATAGACATAGATATTAATATATATAATATGTATCCTTATTCTGTTCTGGGCCCCATGCCAGACATCTTAGACTCATATTTGGTATTAAACCTCACACAAAATCTTAGAAATGAGATATTACATATTCATTTTACAAATAGGGAAATCAAGATTCAGCAAGGTTAAATAACTTGCCCATTGTTACCCACCTAGGGAGTGGCAGCAGAACCCCTACCCTAGTCTTCAAATTCCTGACCCAGTGCTCCGTGGGAATCAGGCACCTTCAGATGGGAGTCAGGAATCACTTGTCAATGGACATTGTCACAGGCAAATGTCAAGGGGGAATATTAAAAACAGAGAGAACACCAATTGTTTGAGATGACTTAGAGAGAATATTTTCTGCCACCCCATGGCTCATGTTTGCCTCCTTACATATGCTATAATTCTGCCCTTGTAAAATAACCCTCCTTATGTTCTTTGCCAATCCCATGCCCACTCATTTTTGAAAAGTTGGTCAAATGCCATTGCCTCTGGGAAATTTGGCTAGCTGAGCCTTCCCCTACCTCCTCCAGGCAAAGTGATTCTCTTTCTCCTGGACAACCCTACAGCATTGGACATTCACCTTTACGAGCCTCTCCTTGGTCTTGTGGCCATTACTTTGGCATCACAAAACAAAGGCTCATTGCTTAAATCCCACAGTGTTATCTCCTTCAACAAAAACAAAATGCTTGAGTTTGATTTACAGTTCTTGCACTTACTAGTCAAGTAACCTTGGGCAGATTGTTTAACTTCTTTTTGTCTCCATTTTTAAAATCTGTAAAATGGAGATAATTGGCTTCTTATGAGGACTGAATGAACAGTGCATGCTAAGTGCTTGGTGCATTGCCTGTTCTGTAGTAGTAATATTAATAAGTTCTCCATAAATTGGAACACTTGTTTCATCATCCTGTTGCTGTCTGTACATCTGCCTTCTCCTCCAACCCACAACCCCCTCAAGCACAAGGCCCTGTTTTGCTCATCCCTGTCTCTGCAGAGCCTATCAAGGAGCCTCCATCTGGTAGATGCACAATGGATGTAAGTGAAGTGACAAAATTTTATGCCTTTGATGCTTTGATATCTCTTGGATGCCCTGTCTTCCAGTGCTCAGCTCCAGAACTGAGGGGCTGCCTACCTTCCCCTCATCCCCCTAATCAGGCCTTGTTCTCCTCAGCAGCTCTTTGTCTGGCTCCAGCTTACAAGGCACCTACTCCCAAGCTCTCCATTTCCCTCTGATTCATCACTCCCAGAGCTCCATGTCCAACATGGCTTTATGTAGCAACAGAAGTGGCAGTTCAGTGGTGTGGGCAAACTTTGCTTTCATTTTGAATCAATGAAACTTTTAAAAATCTTACCTTATTCCTCAAAGGCCCATAAAGCCCTTCATGGGGCTCAGGAGAATTGTTCACTGTAAGATTTTAAAATTGCTTTCAAGTTACTTATCATTCATTCAAGCTCACGCTATTCTTTAAAATTCTTATTGATTTTTGAAACAGTCCTTTAATTGATATCAAAAAGCAATTACATTTTCCAGGCTGTAAATCTGCTTCACTCCCAATATTAAATTCATCATCTCTGTAAATAATTTTCTGTTATTATGCATACGTATTAACCAAACTATGAATAGCATCATTAGCGTACCCATGGTTGCCTTAACAATCAGTGACCCTTGAATTTGATTTAGAAAAATTGATTCCTGCTGAAATTTTCCCCTAAGTGAAATTGCCATTCCTGCTGAATGTCTGGGCAAATGAAAGCATTGGAGAGTCGTTACCTTCCATTTCCTCCTGGACTTCAATATAGCAGTTATAAGCAGATATTTGCATAGACTCACCTGTTGATGAGCCACCCTAGTAAAAATCATTGTAGACATATTTGTTGTTATTTGATGTTCCAGTCTGGGGTTTTAGGAAAAGAGACTTCTCAGAAATGTGCTGCCTTCTAAACACACAGAGGGACACAGTGCCTTCATCTGGAAGTCTGATGTCCAGCTGTGGGAGGCTGTGGGGAGGTTGAGCAGGGGGAGAGAACAGAGGAAGCTTGTGATTCGCAGCAGAACAGCCTACGGCCACAGAGCATGGAAACATCAAGGATCATACAACAACATGGAGAAATGCCCATGGTGTAACATCAGGAGAAGAAATCCAGGATGACATCTGGGGTACATCAAAGGAACACAAAATATGAAGGCATGTGGATAAGGAATAGAAGGAGACAGGAAAATCAAAGCAGTCGATTTAGGATAATTGGATTATATATAAATTTATTTATTTATTTATTTTTTCTTTTTCCCCTTGCCTTTCCTTTCTTTATTATTATACTGTTATTTTCTTAATAAAGGTAAAAAGGGGAGGAAGGGGGAAAATCATATTTAGGTTAAAGTAACCTTACTGTCAGCCTTGGTTAGAATCATTTACCAACTCTGAGACTCTAAGGAACTGTGGTGTGATACCAAGTTGTGAATTTTGTGTTAGACCCAAGGGGGAACCCAGCACTCAATCAATTGGCTGGGTAGCTGTGAGCAGGCTGGGGAAGCTCCACCGAACATGCATTGCCTGATAAGCCAGTGTGGTGATGTCTGTAAGGCACCCAGCACATCAGGAGGCATTCAGGCCCTCACCTTCCATCTCTATAAAAGAGGAATATTTATTTATGTGCCATCAAAACATTGAATTATTTAAAATCTATGGGAAATAAACTTTAAAATTATAAAATTATGTACAAATACTATTTTTATTAACTGAAACGAGACTATATTTCAAAGGAGGAAGGCAAAATGGCTGCCTAAAGGACCAGAAACTACAATGTTTTATACCCAATGGTTCCTTTTCAGAGATCATGGTGTCTAAAAGTCTGCCAGTGCATCTGCACCTCTCTGGGTCATGATGCCTTTGGGGTATGAGGACTTATTATGACAATGCAACTTCCCCATGGGACAAGAAGGATAATGAATGGTCATTTTTTGAGTCTTTACCCTGAAACAAATTTTGACAGGTAGAGTTTTGTTGAATTGAGAACAAGACCTTTCAGCCCTAGGATGGAGACCTAAAGATATGTGGGCTCCCCAAAGGCACAGCAAGAGTATAGCTGAAAAGGGCACTAAGGTAGTGTAGGCTGAGGGAGTCCCCCATGGCCTCTTCCACATTAACATACATATAATTGTGGTTTCAAAGGAGGAAAGAAAATTGGATAGAAGAAAGTATTTTAGGTTATAATGATGAAGAGTTTTCAAACGTGGTTACAAACATCAAGCTTTAGATGCAAAAAGTTCTATGAATCACAGGTAGAATTAACTACAAAGAAAGCCAAGCCTAGGCACATCATAATAAAATTGCAAACATACACACAAATCATAATTTATCAACAAAATTAGACACATGTATACATCCATTTAGCCAACACCCATAATGAAATAGATGGCATTTCCATCATTCTAGAAAGTTCCTTCATTACCCTTTCTAGTCATTTCTTACCCAGAGTCAACCACTATTTAATTTCTATTACTGTAGATTAGTTTTGCTTATTCTTAAACATGAGATCATATTGTAAGTAGTCACTTGTGCCTATCTTCTTTTGCTCGATATGTTTTTGAGATTCATCCACGTTTTTGTATGTATTAGTAGCTTATTCTTTTTTGTTGCTGAGTAGTATTCTATTGTGTGGGTGTACCTCAGTTTATTTATTCTTTTTCCTATTCATGATAAAGACTCTCAGCAAAGTCCCAAAACAAGAGAACTTCTTCAATTTGATAAAAAGTATTTAAGGAAAATCTTCAACTGTCATGTGCTTCCTTATGCTGGCCACTGGGTTTTATGTTTCCCAGTTCCTTATGCCCTCATCTCAATCACCACAGGTTATGCAAAAGGTTCAGCTGAACATCAGCAGAAGTCACTTGAAGCAGTCTAGAATCAGTTACCTTTTGGTATAATAATGTTGTGAAACACAATCTTAAAATCTCAGTGGCTTACAACAACAACTATTCATACCTTCCTCATGTTGTATATTAATGGCTGTGGTCATATGCTGTGGCTAACCCACATCTTTCCATTCTAAGACTCGGGCCGAAGAAGCACCTACCTAACCAGAATGAGATGTTCTTAATGCAAAGCAAACAGGCTGGCAATCCATCTAAAAGCCTCTACTTAGAACTAGCACACTGAAATGTCTGCTCACATTCTGCTGGTCAAAGCTAGCCACTTGGCAATGGTGGCAGGGGCTGGGGAGGGAAGGGGAAAGGAAATGTATATTACATGCTAAACAATGATATGCTCTACCACCAAGGTGACTACATGAGCAGAAGGGCCAGCGAATGCACAGGTCACCCATTCTTTGAGCAGCCTGCAAAGGCAAGTCAGGGGACCAGCTGTAGACACATGGAGGGCTCTTCTCTAGGGGAGGGAGCCTTCCCCTCTACTACTCTGTCTTTTAAGGTGTGTGTCTGACAGCAGCCTCATCTGAATAATGAACAATTGAGACTCAAGTTCTAACTCATCTAAGTTTCAGACTGTACAGGGAGTTGTTTGAGAGGCCAATTTCTAGCACCAACTACCCAGTAGGAAGTTAGACTCCAGTGGAAGAGAAAACAATGGAAAAGCTGTACAGAAAGCCTCTATCCCAGCCACGTCATTGACAGAAAACAGGAGCTTGCACAGTAGCCCTCTTGAGTAGGGCCCACACTGGCTCCCTTCCTCACACCAAAATCTGATGGGGAGAATGTGCACCCTTCCCCAATCACTTGACATGCAGCTCACTCTGAAGAAGCACTCCCTCCCCTAGACAGTCTTCAGCTCTGCCTGCTAGGCTGTAAGCTCCAGCCAGGTTTTCTGTTCAACTTCACAGTTCCAATTGCCTTAGCTCCAGAGACACAGAACAGGCTGAGTGGTAACACTCCTCTCTTTCTTCCATAGACAAGGGAGAGGACATGCCACTACCCCAGCCATTCTTTACAAAGAAATTCTCTCTTCAGACCTCTTTAGCCTCAGCCATTCTATAAGCTGGTGGTGGGTGACCAGTTAATGCTATCACCCTGCTTTGGAATATGAAACTACTTGGCACTCATCATATTGATTTTGGACCATAGTCAAAACTGAATTATAAAGATTTTAAGCCTTGATAAAGCTGAATGGTGGTAGAGATCTTCACTTTAATATTCTCTATAACTTTTTGTTTGTAATGTGTCCTAATACAAATTTTTAAATGATGAGAAGTAGTTAAGTGGTCAAACAAGGACTTTTTAGAAAGGCAATATTTTATTTAGCAAAGAACCAAAGGAATGCAAGATGGGAAGTTTGTCACAGGCTAAGGTGACAGCAAGGGCAAAGTCCCTGAGTTGGTAATAAGTCCAGCATGTTCTAGAGGACAGGAAGAAGATCTGTAGGGCTAGAGTAAAGTGACTGAAAGGAAGAGTATAGTAGATAAGATCAAAGACAGGCAGGGGACAGATCTTGCAAGTCCTTGCTGGCCATGGCGAAGAGTCTAGATTCTATCACGGGTGTGGAAGAAGATTTAAAGGGTTTTGCACAGGAGCATAATATAACACAATACACACTTGTAAAAGATTCCTCTGGCTATTTTGTGGAGATAATCTATCCTGGGGTGACAGTGAGTGCAAGGAGACCATTTGCAGTGTTCTGAGGGAGAAATGGTGTGTGGCATAGACCACCACCTAAACCTTCTCCCTTGACTCACAAGGAGACTGCATTTCCCAGTCTCCTTTGCCATTACATGTGGACATTGACTTTTTGGGCAATGAAATATACATAGAAGTATTGCATTTCAGTTCTAGGCCAAGGTGGTTAATAAGCAGCATGTCGTCTCTGCCTTCTCTTTGCCTGTCTGCTGGGAGCAGTGAACTCTGAAGAATTAGGAGATGGAAGTGGCCTGGGTCCCTGAAGCCCCCATGGAGAAGGCTTCCTGCCAATTGTGAACCCCTGCATACACTCTGATATGAGGGGAAAATAAGCTTCTCTTGTGTTACACCATTGAAGTCAAGAGGTTTGTTTGTTGCAGCAGCTAGAATTCATGTAACTAGCAAAGGATGTTACAGTGAGATTGGTGGGAAGTGATCAAATTTAGAAAACACAACATTCTGAAAGTAGACACTATGCAAAGACTGTGCCAGTGATTGTGTTAGGCAACACGTACATTCTGGCTCTAATTCTCACAATACCTCTGAAAATAAGGTTTTATTATTCCAATTCTACAGTTGATGAAATGAGGCTCAGAGATGTTAAATAACTCACGTAGGGTCACACAGCTAATAAGTGGCTGAGTCAGGATTAGAATTCCAGGACTGTCTCTCTGTCATGCTGCTACACTGTCAGGTATGCTGGGGTAAGGGTTACTTATAAGGAGAAAATGAAATAAGGAGACTAAAGTCCTCCGAATATGCTAGTTATTATTATCATTATGGAAATAGGAACAAGGCAGTTGGAGAAGAAAACTTCTTGTCTGAGTCACCCCTGGATGATGTGCATATGTCTCTGATTGGGACTCTGCTGGGATATAAGCTATGGATCATGACTCTGTCTGGAGCTTCAGAATGTGAGCCCTTCAGGTCAGGGCTTGTTCATCTTCATAGCCTTAGTGATGGACAAGAGGCACTTCATATGTGCTCATGAAACAGTGATACTAGGTATGGATAAAAGTTTGTCCAGTGATAACATGTCCAATGATGATGAAGTCTGCTGAAGAGATCACACCATCACACAAAGGTGAGGCTGGTTACAGGATTCTGAGCCCTCTGATACTTGATTCCTAGCCATTCTTTTAATGTACGCCAGCTGAGGCCTCCCTCAGTAACCACAGGTGCTGTGAGTCCCAGCCATGGGGTCCCCTCCTCATCTTGGGAGACTATGTCCCCGAATGGTGGGCAGGAGAATTCATCCTGACAATATTCTTCTTCCTCTCACTGAAATCTTTTCAAGTTTCTTGCCTCCCTGAACAACACTGGGTTCCTCCATGGGGATCCCGAATGCTGGTCCCTTTTCTTCTCTTTGTGGACTCTCACCTTGCAGGCATCCTTCTTGCCAAAGAGAAGCACCAGTACGTTTGTCCATGCCAAACTGAATGATAGGCATGCCAAGAACTCACAAAAGCTGCTGAGATTTATGGCTACCTCTCCTTGTTTACATTTATATTGCATGGACCCTGAAGGTGACAGCCTGTCTTCTGAGACATGTGCATTGCTGGAGCAGAAGACAGAAGAGAGGAAGGGTCTGCAAGAAACACTGAGACAGAAACAGCCATGAAAGTGCCAGGATGGGACTGAAACCACTCAGACTAGAAGACAATCACCCAATCAGACAATGGAGAGTTTGATTTAGCCCCTGGAGTGGAAGCTTATGAGCTCTATAACCATGGGCAGTATAATAACACCCTTCTGATAAACTGTATTGAGTATTGACAATTATTCACTGCCTCTCCACCCAGTCCATGTTTCCCTGCAGGTGAAATATAAACTTTCCCACCCTATTGATTTTAGGGTTAGACAAGGAACTCGTTTTGGCAATAAAATGAGAGTGTGGATGTGATATAAGTCATGTCTGAGCAGCAGTTAAAAATATACTTGTGTGATTTGGCTCTGTCCTTTTTGTTCCTACCCTCTACCATAAGAACAGCATGTCTCAGAGAGTAGCTACTCCTTTCTTCTGGACATAGAGCCCAGTTCCGTCCAGCCCAACAGAGTCCGACAAAGCTTCACTAACCTGCAGCTCTCATGAATGTGAATAAGAAATAAGTGCTTAATGGTTATGAGCCATTGAGGCTGTTGGTTACCATGACAGAAGTTAACTAATGCAATCCTTCACATGCATAATGAGGGTTTTCTCAAACATTACCTTCCTGAGCTAATACTTGGGCACGTGTCTGTGTGTGTGTGTGTGTGTGTGTGTGTGTGTGTGTGTGTGTGTGTGTGTGTGTGTTTACAAGGGGGGCTATCCCAGGCAAGGTAGGCTTCATTTTCCTCATGATCAAATGAAGAGGTTGAGTGTTAGAGGGTGAGTCCAGTGTCAAGTAGAATTCCAAGCCAGACCTCAGCATTAGAAACCCAATGTTCTTCCCACATCTGACAGCTTCCTGGCCACACCAAGCGTGTCCTGTCCTCTGGACAGGATACAGTTTCCTGGGGATTCAGCTAACAAGCTAGATTCCCATTTATTCCCCACCCTGCGACCACAAGCCCCATAACCACTGGGGATGAGTCTCAGGCATCCATAGTCTTAAGAGATGATAAAAAGCTCCAGGAAAGACTCTGGTCTGTCAATCGAAAACATCCATGGCAGCCTCACCTCCAGTCCTCATTAGCTGTGACCAAAAGGCAAATCACTTAACCTTTTATCAAAAATCACAATAAGAATATTTGAACTCTCTTCTTTTCAGAGCTCTATCAGAACCAAATGAAGTAATTAATAGCTGTGAACATGCAGAATGCACATTGCCTATGGCAAAGTACTGTGAAAGGGGAGCGACCCTGGGCATCCTGGGCATTTAGAAGGCTGAGCAGCAGTCACTGATGCCTCTCCCTTTAAGTTCAGTGCCCCAAGGTGACTTACTTTTCTGTTGTTTGCAGCCAGAGTGGCAACCTCACCACCACCTCCAAACAGCCCTGAGTGCGGGCCTGGTCTCCAGCACAGCTTACCGCCACTCGGGGGTGAAAGAAGTAGGGATGGGCACTATGCCCACGGGAATCATTTGGAAGACTGGAAAAAGCTGACCAGAAGTCACCCTGAATAATAGGTCTGAAGATACCAGACCAACTCAGCAGGTTACAAAATCATTAACCAGGAAGGCTGAAACAGATTCATCTATCCATTCACTCATCAATCTTTTCAGCATTTCCTCTGGGTTCCTCAGTGCAGGAGTGTTGGGAAAGCAACTTGATGAAAAAAGATTCTCTTCCTGTTCCTCTGGGACTAGAAACACATTTGGCATTATGTGGTTCACAGCCCTAATTGCCCAGGTGGGGAAACTGAGGCCTCAATGAGAGGAAGGGCCTGCCTAAAATCACACAATTAACCAAATCATCTCATTATCAGTCAGATCTCCTCTACACTTCATTCCACTAAAGAAAAATACCCTGTCCTCAGATCACACTTTACAGAAAGTGTTGTATATGCATATGTGTGTAAGTGCGTGTGAGAGTGTGTATGAGTGTGCATCTTTGTAAATGAGTGTGCGTGGATGTGAGAGGTTTGAGTGTGTGTGCTTGTGTCTGCATCTGTGTGTGTGAGTGGGGGTGAGTGGAGGTGAGGGTATGTCTTGTGTGTATGAAGGGGTGTGAGCATGTGTGTTATGGGGAAAGCACTGATGAACGAGGGTCTAAGAGAAGACCAAGCACAGGGTATGGAGGTCACCCTTTCCAGAGGGGCCACATTTTCTTCCACAGACAGCACTAATGAAGCACTACCCAACTCTTCTTTCTCAACACCACTTATCAGCCATCAAAGCTTCTTTCATGCAATGTAAACTTAAGTAACACTTCATTTTAGTATGGGTTTTATATTCCTACCATCTTCCATTTGCTTCAACTTTAGTCCTTTACTAAAATAATGCAGACTGCTGTGAGTTTGTCTTATACACTCTTTACCCTCCAGCGAATGGGCAAGGGGTGACAATCCATGGGAAGAAAGGAAAAATGGCCCAGGAACCAAAAAAATCTACTCCTAGATAATCTGCACTCATGGGCCTATGAGAAAATGTAAAATGTAAAGAAAATGTAAAATTTTGACATATTTTCAAATTATTCTTTCTAATCTTACATGCCTAAAATGGAAATGTTGGCAGTCCCAGAAAATTAGTAACTTGGATATAGGAAAACTACTATACAGCTCTGCTTAACACATGCTCTGGCATATTTAATCTATATTCTAAATTTTGGAAGGGCCAAAAGAGTTTGGCTTTTTTAAGAAAAGGGTTGTCAGAAGAAGGCTGCACAATACTGCACACTGCAGGCTCTGGAGCTGAATCTTCAGTGTATCTGAGGAGTCTATTCAACAGAAAAGGCAGGCCAGGGGAGTAGAGGGAGCTGGGCATGACACAGAGAGCAGAAACTTCCTCTGCTGGGGGGACTCAGCCTTCAGGTAACCACGACCTGATTGAAAGGGAACCAGACTGTGAACCACAGGAGCTTTTCATTTTCTTTGTGCTCTGACCCCAAAAGGAAAGGAAACAAAAAGTCAATTGTCTTTTAAAGGACTTGAAGAGAGAGGAAGGAGCAGAGATCCCAGGCAAAAGCCAACCCAGAAGGAACATGGGCCGAAGGTTCAGGACAGGCAAGAGCTAGGAAGACTGTTAAAAGGATTCCTGGAGGATGAGAGGAAAATCTTAGGTCAAGTAGTAATTAGTCACAGCTCACATTCACATTTGAAGGCACGAATCTGTGCCTCACTGTTCTATTTTCTTCTAGACTCCATTGCAACCTTGAACTTATTCACCTCCAAGAGGATAAAGTTAATTAATTCACATTGTTATTCTTTAAAAAGATTTCTTTGTATAGAAGAACCATGACTGACTGCATTGTGAGCACTATCACGGAGATATCCAGCTATTTAAACCTGGAGAACAGGCAACACAAAACCCACGCAATCCCACACTGAACCTTTCCTGTGTAGTCCTTGACAATTGCCAGCTCAACAGCAATGGCTCCTTGTGGTAGGAAAGATGTGGTAGAAATAAAATAGTGAGTGGCAGGCCATGCAAAATTTCCTTCCAAAACTGTAAATCCACCCCCTTCTCTGCTACTGGAAAAAAAAAAACATATCCAAATATGAATAAGTGAGAGTTATATTGTTATGAAAATAATTTTGAAACTATTGTTGGAGGAAGACACATGAATTACTTTAGTTATTACAAATGTGGACCACACACCCTTGTGCTTGCTATGATGTCAAGCCGCAAACCATGGTCTTAGATAAATGAAGGAGAAAGGAGGCAAGTGGGGAAGTTTTCAGAGACACAGGTCCTGTTAAGATCTCAGGCTCCATGTCCTAAAGATAGAGAGTACAGGGACATCTCTAGGATCCCCTTCCAACCAGCCTCAAGGACACTTTGACAAGTTCCCAAGCAGAAACGTTTTAGGTCTCCTGGCCAAAAAGTGTAACAACTGTTATATTATTTTGCTTAGACTCTCTTCATTCTATAGATTCTCTAACTCACAAGATATTTCTGCCTACTCATTTGGAATATTTTTCATCTCAAAACTGCAGCAAAAACATATCTCTTTCATACTAACATCAGCATGATTGTTTAGATACTAGGACCTTTTGAAGCCTTCTTTATTTTTAATAATTTTAAAAGAGCACACTACATCTACTTCCCACTCAAATGGCCACTGTTTTTTTTCTTTTTTTTTTTTTTTTTTGGACATTTGTGACTATTGTTTTAGTCTCTCCATATCCTAATTGGAACAAGAACTGTACACAAAGCTAGTTACTTCTGCTATATTCCACAGCTATTTTGTACAATCCACTATTATGAAATTTATCAAACAGCATTTTAATTATTTGTCCAACTTATCTCTCTCTCCCTTGCCCAGATGATGATCTCATTGAAGGATGGGATCACGTCACATTCATCTTTGAATACTCCTCATCAAAAGACCTGCATGTAGAAATTAATCAATCAATGTTTAGTTTTGGATGGATGAATAGATGGACATAAAAGTTTGACATGATCTGCTTTCCAAAATGTATGAATGTGCTCTGCTCCTCATAATGAGGGAGACCTATAATAACCTAGCCTCTATACTTCTGCCTTCCCTGTTGGAATGTTTACAGCCACGGGATCAGCAGTCAGCAGCCTAGAAATTGTCTTTAGTGGGGCAGATTGAAGTCCCTCTGAGTTGTTCAGGATCCTGATCTCTGCCCAGATTTCTTTCACACTAGTCCAGCCAAAGAGTTGGAAAGCCTTGGTCCCATCTCATGGTGCCCCCTGTCTGCTCACAAGCGCTGTTGTGAGCCAATGGGACTCCACCTGCCTGATTACAATTTGCTTGGTTCACTGAGCCAATTGCCCTGCCTTGATTCCTAAAATGACTGTGATGACATTTTCTAGGCTTAGCCATTTCCTCTCACTCCATATGCCTTTTTAGTTCTCCTGGCCAAAAAGTATTCTCTGTAAATGATTGGGAAGCTAATTTATACCAAAGAGTAAATGATTCACAAGGCTTAGTGTATTACTCCTTCTCAGGACATTTGCAACTTAAAGGGGACAACAACTTCAGTCAAAAAAGAAATTTCAAGTTGTGGCGTATCAGGCATAAGCATGCTCTCAATTCTTTCTGGCTGGGCATACAGTCTCTGCCCAGGGCTATTGGCTGTAGTGCCCTCTTCCCCTCCTCAGCACTGTCCCCTCCCTGCCATCCTCACTCATATACAACCTTGGCCTCTGAATCACAAGACCTCAGGGTCTACATGGATGACCATCCAACACTCTAGCTTCCTTGTCCCCTTTTTCTCTATTCCACATTGGTCATTTAGTCCCCAAACCAGCTAAGCCTTGTCATTATGATTCATTTTATGCATAGATCTCACTCTTTCTCCAGGTATCTTCTCACTGGAACCTCCAACCAATTAATTCTTTCCACTCTCTGCCACTCTATCAACTAGTTTCTTTCCTCATTCCCATCATTTTCAAACTTAGATCTCATGGTCCACCACTCCATAACACTTTTTTCAGAACTCTAAACTCTGGCAATCTTTTTGTCACACTCATCTGGCAAAAATCCAACTCAATGAATCTAACTCTCCTCTTGCTCTGAGATAGGGCATGAGCTGCTCAGTTTTATGGAGAAAGTGCCACAACAGGGCAGATCAATTTCACCATGTATTTATTGTAACTATCCTCAGATGGGCTCTCATCACTGCCCAGCAAGTATGCCACTTGCATCTCATCAGCTCTGCTACACACTTTCTTCTTGAGTTGGCCTCCTCAAACCTCTGATTCTCCCACCTCTTTCCTCACTCTTGGCTTACAATCCTGCCTCCTATTTCACAGGGAACACTGAGTCCATTTCACAGAATTCTCTTGCCTTCCCACCACCAACCACACAAACCCACCCACCTCCCTCCTGTTCCCTGGCCTTTTCTCTCTCCCACCAAACAAGGCTAGTTTGTTTACATGGCTTAAGATCCATCTTCTCCTGCCTTCTTGGGAAGCACATTGTCCATGATCTCTTCTTTCTCTAGTTTCCTCTCAAATGGATTTCCCTCAATAGTATTTAAATACCGATAAGTCTTTTCCATTTAAAAACAGACATTTTACAACCTTGAATACCCCTCCTCCTATTGCCCTTTAAACCAAACTTTCTGAAAAAGTCCCTCCCTATTTCCTCTTTACAGTTACTCACCCCTGACACTCCCCAACCTACTCCAGGCTGGCTTCAGATTCCATTACTCCACTGGAACAACTGTTGCTTGGGTGACTGGAGGCCTCCAAATTCAAAGGGCATGTTTCAGTCCCAGCTCACTGGCCCTGCTGGATATGCCTGCTTCTTGATACTCACTCTCTTCCTTTTGTTTAGTGACATACCACTGCCTCACTCGTAGACTTTTCAGCAATCTCTTCTCTGGATCCTTTACAAGTTTCCCCTTTTAAAATTGACTACTTAATGTTGGATTTCCTCCAGACTTGGTCTGGGCTCCTTCATCCTCTCATTCTAACCTCTCTCTTGGAGAGCTCATCAACCTTGTGGCTTTAGATTCCACCTATGCACAGATGAACCCTGGAATCCAACTTCTCCTTGGTCTCTAGTTCTTTCACTCCTTCATGCTCTTTGTTCTGCCAGACTATCAGGTCTCTCCTTGAATAGTGTGGTCAGAGGACCCACATCCATCATACCCCACAGCCTCATACAGATGTCTTGAGATCAGAATGTCTGGGAATTCCAAAACCAGTTCACCTAGCATCCAGCAGTTCTTCTGACCTCACGCTGCTGCAGAACATCCTGTAACACAGCTCATTCACTTCAGCCTCCCTCAGGGCCATGGTTTGAATGTGTCCCCAAAGTTCATGTGTTGGAACTTAATCCCAAACCTAACAGTGTTGAGAGGAAAGACCTTTAATAAGTGATTAGGTTATGAGGGCTCAGTCCTCATGAATGGAAATGTCATTACTGAGGGACTGGCTTCCTTATTGCATGAGTGTGTTTCTTATAAAGTGAGCTTGGCCCCTCTTGCTCTCTCATGCTGTCTTGTCCTTTCCACTTCTGCCATGGGATGATGCACAAGGAGGCCCTTGCTAGATGCCAGCACCCTGATCAAGGACTTCTCAGACTCCAGAAATGTAAGAAATAAATCTCCATCCTTTATAAATTACCCAGTCTGTGGTGTCCTGTAAAGCAGCATAAAATGAACCAAGACAACTACTATGTTTCTCTGGTATGGCAAAGGATTAAGATGGACTTTGGTATCCAGTAGACTCTAGTTAAAACTCTGGCTCTGCGAATTCCTTGTTGTATAACAACAAAAGCTTTCATTATTTAATGAGGTTATGTTATCTAACTTCTTTAAGCCTCAATTTCCTTATGGATAAAGTGAAGACAATAATGTCTAGGAAGTAAACTATATAAATTATTAAGTAGTAGGCACAGAACAGTGCCTAACATATAGGATACAATCATAATGGTAATATTATTATTGTTGTACTTTTATTTGGTTTTGATGATTCCTTATTGCATTCTTCTCTATGTTGACCCTAAGACATTTCTATTATTCCCAAGTCCTTTATGGGTAGACATTGACTTCTCCACACACTTTGTAAAGAAGATAAAGGTCATCCACCATGTGCCCCCTCAGTACCCTTCCCTGGACTTCAAGTGTTCCTCTACATGGAGCCTGGCAGTCCTCCCTCCTGTAAGCTCTGAAGGGTGTGCCTGTTTCCTTACAGGACCGGCCCCTCTTCAGTGCATCCTGGCTGCCATAGCTCAGGCACCTCCCTCCATGAGTTATCTGCTCTATCTTTCTTAATCAGACTCTCCCACTTCTCCCTGTATGCCAGGACAGAAATTTCATCCCTCCTAGCCCTAAACAAAACAAACATATCTTTTAAAACTTCTCTTCACTAACAAGCTTCTTGAATGGAGCCTACATCAGTTGCCCTTCCCATTCTCTTCTCAGCCACTTGCCGTACACCTTCTATCCTCTCAGTCTTCCCATCCTTTAGAGGACAGTGTCCCTACAGGGTCAATCACTGTCCACCTCTCAGGCCTTCCCTTTCAGAACCTTCTGCTCCATATGACAGAGTTGACCACTTCCTCCTTTTGAGCTGTCTCTTCCCTAGGAGGTTCTGGTTCTTGTCCTCCACATTTAGCTCTTCCAATTCAGTCTTTGTCATGGTCCCTTTTCGTTAAGTATATTTGGTATAAATTTCTATCCATAGACTTAAGTGTTTAAGAAATATTTTCTTTTAAAATGTTTTATTAATCAACTTGATTTCAACTCTGAGCTTCCATCTTGCTGGATTGGTGAGAAATTCAGCCTGAGTGACTCACAGGGATTTCTCTTCCCTCTCCCCACAAGGAGTTGCGCCATGGTCCCAAGGTAGGACACAGGGCTCAGACATACGGAGGTCCCTTTAATATTATTATAGAACATTGGTTCACCCTGGATTACCACTGAGAATCCCACTGCCTCAGCCCCTTCTCCTTCCTCACCAAGCTGATTGAAGGGAAGCTTTGGCAAGGCTGGCAGCCTAGGCAACTTGGGCCACTACTCTGAGGTCCTGCCAATTATCAGAGTACTGCCAGAGACAGGGAACATGACCCTGCTACTCTGCTCCAAAACCACAGACCTTGACTAGGAAGTCTCTCTTCAATCACTGGAAAATCCTCCTTACCTCTACCATATTCATCTTCTTCAGACAGCCTTGACCTCAAACATCCAGAGCCCTGTCTCTTGAGGCACATAAGTGCAGCATTTGCAACCTGCCTGAATGAGGAAAGGAAAAACAGAAAGCAAAGATGAATCAGTATATCAAAAAAGTATCCTGCCACCCTGAACTCATGAGAGTGGTTGCCAGCAGGTGGGATGGGGAGGGGGGTTGTAATATTTTATTTTATTTTTTCAACTTAGCAGGTTTGACCAAATATATTTATGATGATAAGAATATGAGATTACATTTTTTCTTTGCTTGCAACTGCATTTTTAATGTCTCAAAATGAATAACAAAATTTAAAATCTCCAATAAAAATTTATCTTCCAAATAGGCATTTTCCAATTTATGTCTGCATACAATTTTCCTTGATGGTTCACCTATTCTAATGGTTTCCAGTTTTCCCACAGCACAAGTGATTCTGAAATTGATCTTGCTGCCTCCAAGCCATCTCCTATATGTCAGAATGTCATATCCGAGTGATCCTGGACACTTATATTTGCATATCTGACAGGCAGCTCAAGCTCCACCTGCCACCCTTGACACAGAGCCTGCTGCAACCCCCCATCCAATCCATCATCAAACCCCATCAACTCGACCTCAGAACCTCTCAAATCAATCTTCACCCCATCTCTTCTTCCACCCCTAATCCAAGATACCTTTACCCCTCATCTGAAAAACTGCCACTGTTCTTGAGAATTTCTCTACCTACTCTCCAATCTGTGCTCTACACAGCAGCCTAAATGATATTTTGATGCCCAACCCCCATGTCACATGAGGTCATTTCCTGCCTGAAGCTGCCTAATGGTTTCTTTTTAGAATACGATCCAACCTCTGCAGGTTGGCCTTCAAGTCCTGACCTAGTCTAAATTCTGTTTCCAGTTTGCTCATTCTTTCCCCTCATTCTCCATACTTCAGCCAACACTCGCCTCTTTCAGCTCCCCCAACACACCAAGCTATTTCCCACCTTCAGGGCTTCTTTCAACCCCACCCCCAATAAAAGTTCTTCCCACACTTCCACATTGCCTCTAAAATCCCCTCTTCACACAGCAATGCTTTGAACTGCTCAGCTGAGCATGGTGAGCCCTTGATTAACACTTTTTAATACTTCCCATTGCTCTTAGAGGGTGGTTCAAAAGGCTTAACATGGCCCACAAGCTTCTGCAGGATCTAGCCCATCTGGACTTCAGCCACACTGGCCTTCTTTCAACACCTCCAATGTGCCAAGTTCCTTCCTGCTTCCAGGACGTTGCTCATGCTATTCCTCAGTATGACCCCCTACCCCTCACTCTTCACCCAGGCAACACCTACTCATCTAAGTTTTAGCTAAAATCACATGTCCCAGAAAATATTCTCCGGACTTTCTACCTAAATCTTGAGCCTTTCATCTTCCCAGGGCTCTTATTACAACTTGTGATGATGTTTTTATTTTGTGATTGTTGTCTATCTTCTCCACTCAATGAGTTTAGAGAACTCTGAACATCCCACCCTGCCTTGTTACCTGGTGGGCTGGTTGAATGTTAGGCATATAACAGGTGCTCAATGAATGTTGACTGACTGAATGAATGAATGAATGGTGAATGCTTAGATTTAATGCCATCTTTTTCTCCCTCCTCCTCTCCCCAACCTGATCCACCCTTCTATTGTGCTTCTACCCTCAATCACTGGCACTTGAAACCACCCATCCTCAGGCTCAAAATGCTAGTATTACCTTTGACACCTTGCTCCTCCTCATTCCTTCTACCAGATATGTAGTCAACATATAGCAAATTGACCTCTAAATAGCTCAAACACACATCCTCCCTTTTTCTTCCCCATTAGTAAGCCCAGGTTACCTCCCATTTGGATTATTAAAATTTCTTGCTTGCTGCCCTCTCTCCCGCTGACTCCAATCTGTTCTCCCTGGAATCAGGATAATTATTTTCCTAAAGTTCAGATAGACCTCTTCCTCCAGATAGCCTACCATTTCACACAAATCAAATCTGAATGGAACATTATGCAGCAATTAGAAGCAACAGATTAGATTTAAGCATGGCAATATGGGTGAATCTTAACAACATATTGTTTAGTGAGAAGACTAAGAAAAGGAATGAGATTATTATAACACAATATCATTTACATACATTAAAAATACATGCAGCAAACAGTAAACATTTTGTAAATACATAGACAAGCAAAAAGATAGACATCAAAGGCAATAATGCAGTTTCCCATGGGGAGGAGGAAAATGGGAAAGTGGTATGGGAGATAAAAGAAAAAATAAATAGAAGAAGAGAAGAGCTTGGCATGCCCATCATTGGCTTGGCCCAGTGATAATAAATGGGCAATGAACTGAGAAGGAAGATAAACTCCACTCACTGCAGCCAAAATTCACAAAGAAAAAAGAATCAACCAAACAACTTGTATCTCAGACAATTAGTATTCAATTCATTTTTGCATAATTCTTTACAGCGCTTGGGGCAATTTTTTGCACATCACTGGGGCAACAGTAGAGGTGCAAAAAGTGCATTTGTTTTAACCAGGCAAGCCCCATAACATGCCTCAGTGCTGAGAAAAACCATTCATGTCCTCATCTTACCCAGCTGGAGACAAACTTCCATGTACTGGCTTATCTACCTAATCACCTCTCCCTAATCATCACTTCCTCCAAGCACAATAATTATCTTAACAACTTGAGCTCACTACTTTTTAGAAATTCTGATAAACAATTGTGAGACTTTGAAATACATATACTGGAAGTATATTAAAAACTGTATCCTCATTTTATCAGGTATAGTCTCCCATAATGTACAGATACATTTTTAAAAAGAATTAGAAATTATATTTTTATATTTTTTGTATGCTGTGCTTAAGTTCCTACCTACAAGAAATTATGGAATCCAAAATGAAAGTGCAGTCTCAGAAACCACAAGGTCACTTGGAGATCAGCTTTGCGGGCAGAATTCAAGTTTGAAGGAGAAGTAATAAATATTATGGACTGATTGGCCTAGTAATCTCCATTTGTCTCCTTCCATCCAGCACAGAATTGAAAAGGATAAATAGTTGATCGTGGATTCCTGATTCCATCTAGGACTGCAAGACACTAAGAACATCTCCTTTCCTTGGGACGAAGATGCAATGTTTTTGTAAACTTTTATTTAAAATTACAGACAAAATTGATCTTAGCAGGGAAGCCAAGCTTCTCTCAGCCCCTGAATCTAGCTAATGAAAGTGTTAGTGGTTTCAATAGACATTGTAAAACAAATACTCATAAAAGTTTTCACAGCACACCGTTATATGACCCCATAAAATCCACAACGCAATTATGGAGTTATGAGCTCCCTGCCCACCTCTCCAAGCACCAAGGTTAGCACAAGCGTAGGTGACAGAGGACCCTGGCAAAAGGGAGGGGGAACATTGGAGGTGCACCATGTGCTGACCTAGGGGAGACCAGACATCTCCCCCAGCCCTCAGCTTCCTTGTCTGTGAAATGAGTATTTGATCTTAAGTCCAAACTCCCTTTGCTATTCTTAATTTCTCTGTACTTCACACCAAAGGAGAACATTGGCATGCAAAGTACAAGCATTAGCCCTTCTAGTCACACTCAATGCCAACATTTATTCAGTGTTCATGGTGGACCAGGCATGGTGCTAAGCACCTTATACCCAATATCCCATTTACTCCTCACATCATGTCTATGAACCATGCATTATCATTATCCGCATTTTACAGATGAAGAAACTGATTCCGGAGCCGGAGCACTTAACCACTGCAACACACTGGCTCATAGTAGTATAGTGTTCAGGGTGGGGCACACAAAGCATGAGCTCTCTGCCTTCATCTTTGCCATACAACATCCACATTGATTCACTAGAGGAAGGAATCAATATTTCATAATTTTGCAGCCGTGGAGCACAAATGAGGGTAGAAAACTGAGACACAAAGTTATTAATTGTGATCTAGATACTGAACACCATATTCAGGGCCCTTGTCTCTCCAACATTCCTCGTTCTCCTCTGTTCCCTCTCAGTCCACCTGCTGCTCCTGGGGATCCCTTGAAACATGACAGTCCAGTTCCTGGAATAGTGCCCATTTAGGTAGTTTCCTCATCAGCATGGCCTTCATCATCACCAAAACTATAAGAATGTCCTTACATGGTTCGGTGCTATGCAGGTTGCAAAACACTTGGGTGGCCTACCACCTTAAAAAAACTTAATAAAAATTATTAAAATGATGTTGAGGAAAACAAACCAGTTACTCTGTAGACTGAAGCTCAGTTTGGCTTCTTCTGGTGTTTCCCTATGAGTAAATTCAGGTTGTGCATTTTTGTGGGAATTCCAGGAAGTGATGGTGTGTTCAGCTCAGTGCATTCTATCAAGAGGCATCTGGTGTTGATTTATTCCGTTACTCAGGATATTAAGTTTGATCACTGAGTTCAGGTGGTGCCTACCAGGTTTCTTCACTGTAAAGTTCCTCTTTCCCCCATACAATTGAAGGAATGTGTTTGGAGGCTATGTAAATATCTTATTTCTCATCTTTATTTCAATCATTATTTTAACATCCATTGATGAATCTTATCTGAAACAATTACTACTAAAGTAAAGTGGACAGGTAGATAGATAAGCAAAAGAGAGAGAATGATAAAGCAAGTGTGGTAAAATGTTAACATTTTGGAAATCTAAGTGAAAGGTTTATGGGAATTCTTTGTACTATTTTTGCAATATTTTATAAGTATGAAATTGTTCCCAGATAATGATTTTTTAAGGATGTTGATTAGCACATGAATTGGTAGAAGGGCTATAGAGCCAGACTTGGGGCTACCCAGATAAAAGCAATGTTCCAATTTTGGTCAAAATTGCCCTGCCAAACAGATCTCTGGGGCCCCTTACCTTCCCCAAACAGGAGATACTGCCAGTATCCCTCCCCTCCCCAGCACAGGGCACCAGGCCAGGCCACCAGCACCATGCTGCCAGAGCAGCTTCCTTGTGGCTCCCGCTTACCTACCACCTATGGCACCAAACTGGGTGGATATGTGAGCAATGGGGCCTGTGTCACAGGCTCACCAGGCACAGGGCAGCTAGAAAAGTGACCTTCTGCCATTTTAAGTTTCTCCCACCTGGGCTCATAGGATGGGAAAGTCTTCAACATAAGTAGGAGGGCAGTTTGCTGGGCAGCCAAAGAAAAAAAAAATAGAAAAGTCCAGGATGTGCCAGAAAATATCTGTGCAATCTAACCTCTCTGAGGCCCTCTCTGTTACTTGGCAATCAGTCCATTTGTTCTCTACGTACCACATTCAGCTCAGTAGTTATATTTCAGATTTTTTTCAGCTTTCTACAAACCCTCCACCATCTAATCACTGACCTCTCTTACTTGATCATATCCTCATTTCCTTATTGAAAGAGACTGGAGGCTCCCCATGGGAGAGCTCAGACTACTCCTATGGTTATACGGGCAGACTGATGTGGGTTCAAGTCCTGACCCCATTACTTACTGATTGAGGACACTGAGCAAACTACTTACCTTCTCTGAGCCTCAGCTTCCTCTCCTGTAAAGTGCAGCTAATGATAATGACCTTGCAGGGTGTAGCCTGGAAGTAAAGGAATATATGTGAAGTAAAGCATACTGCCAGGTGCATAGTAGGTACTCGATGACATTATTTTTCTTTCTTTCTCTTGACCTCTTATAACAGACACTGGTGTGTTGCTCAAGTTCGGACTGAAAAACTTCATTCCCAGCGGATGAAAGTGCTTTTGAGGTTGCCAGCCCTCACTGGGAATCTTCCTTTACCAAAGAGAGAGAGTTGACTCACTCAGGGTCATGCCTCTTCCTGGGGCAGCCTCTACCCAGTGACCAGTTGATGCAAATGTATAAAGGTCCAGCTCCCTTATCCCAATTCAGGACAATTCTGAAGGGTCATCACAGCCCCAGAGCTCCCCATGGGGTTGGCTGAGGCCCTTGTCATGACTGCATCACAGCCCAACTCCACACAGTCTACTCTGGATGGCTTCCGTTGTCCTTATATGGAACGATCCAGAGAGCACTCCCTCATATATGTACTGCACGCCAATATCTGTCTGAGTCTGCTTCCTGAGCAACCCATCTGTGACAGCCCTTTTCCCTGTATTGCCTTCAGGGAAAGCCATCCCTTTCCAGTCTCATACCCCATGGAACCTGATTCCATGTCCTACCATCTGAAAACAATCTCTCCTGCCATCTTGGATGTTACCTTCAATTACAGATATGTGTTAACAGTGTCTTTCTATTTCCCACCCCTAACCTTGTTGATGGGACCCGCTAAATCTTTCAAGACCCATCTTAGGTGATGCCTTTTCCAGAAAGCCTTCTTTGTCTTCCTCAGTGGGAAGCATCCACTCCCTCCTCTGATTATTTTGTCCCCCTCTCCTGACCTGGCACCATGTGCAGCCTCCTGAGTTAGTATACAAGTCATTTGCGAGTTTACCTGTATATCCACTCCTTGCCTCCCACTCCTCTGCTCTGTGGCTCAGACGCCTGACACAACAAATTACATTTCCCAGCGACATGTGCCCACCAATTTCTGGTTAGGGCCAGCCAGTAGGAGGCATGGATGAGAGCTTGGTAGGAAGGAAGAGAAAAGAATCCAGGGAATTTCTTCCCCCTCCCTGCTTTGGGGAGAGACATCACTGGCAAGGTCTGTGCCCACCTTGGCTCCACCGGGTAGCCCCAGCTCCTGGGCTCCAGTCACTGTCTCTGCCTGTTGCCTGACCAGCTTTGAGCTCTGGGTTGCCTCACAGTCCCTTGTGTTCAGTTATTCCAAACATGCTATAGCTATTCTCCCATAGCAAACTCCCTCAATTAAACTTGCTGGTTTGGGTTCTGTTTCCCTGATGGTTACAGATGTTATTTTTGTATTTGCCTTACCCTCTTTCACAAGACTGGGAAGATCTCCTGGGCAGGAACAGAGACAAAGCCTGCAGCCAGTAAAAGCCAAATTGCCTCTTCTCCTTGCCGGTAAGTTCGTGGGTGAACACCAGCATTTGAAAAACTTAAAATATGTTATTCTTTAAAACAAAGACTCCCACAATTAACTAAGGTTGCCTCCTCTTCCCGCTTTCCAAAGCAGTTTAGAAGAATCCAGGAATCCTCGGCCATTTTGTACAGAAAAAGCCTTCAGCAGCTTAACTAACCTTCTCAACTAGGAACATCCACCCTCTGCAGTGTCTCCTACTATGAAGGCTTACAAACTTTTTTTTTTTTTTTTTTTTAACTGAGCTAAGTCCTGCTCTGTCACCCAGGTGGGAGTGATCTTGGCTCACTGCAACCACCACCTCCTGGGCTCAAGCAATCCTCTCGCCTCAGCCCCTCCGAGTGGCTGTGACTACAGGCATGCGCCACCATGCCAAGCTAATTTCTGTAATTTTTGTACAGATGAGGTATCACTATGTTGCCCAGGCTGGTCTCAAACTCCTGGGCTCAAGCAATTTGCCTGCCTGAGCCTCCCAAAGTGCTGAGATTACAGGAATGAGCCATCATGCCAGCCTGATTTACAAACTTTTAATATTGAAACAAAATATGTTTCACTCAGCTGATGTCTCAAAGAATTATCTCCAGATCTTGCTTGTGGTTTTGAAGATAAATATTAATAGCAAAGTTGTTTGTAAAAATCTGAAACAAATGTAAGCCTTTAATTATTTTTTGCATTAAACATTGACAACAATTGATATTCCCCACTCATGAGCTACAAACATTGTGTATGTGTACATGGGTATATATTCTTCTTAATAGCAATTATTGTTCCGTGATGACTGGGAAAATTGCTCTGAGGTTTAAAAGTGTATTTGCATCTATACCCAAGGGATTGTGGATAGTGATGCCTACTGTCTCATCCACCTTATTTAAAATTTGCAATAGGAAACACAATTCAATCTAGCACATTCCTAAAGCCCAGTGGAAAACAGATTGGGCAGCAGAGTCAGAAAATGCAAATCCAACGTTAAACTCCATCCCAAACCCATCTGCCCAGGTTTTATTTCCTTTTTTTCTTCCCCAAGGCCAGCGGTGCTGACTCAGTAGTGCATTAAACACAAATGTGTGAGTTTGGCCCTGACCAGCCATTAATCAATGTGCAGCCACAAAGCAGCATCCAAGGGTTAGCAATCTACTGCAAGGTGCTGGGCGCATGCAGGGAGAAATTAAACCAGGCTTTAGAGGTAGTTAGGGGCATGCCCGCTTCCTCTGCTTAAAGGACCTAGTTGGTTGAAATAAAAATTTAATACCAAAACAGAATTATAAATATATGTTATATTTTAAAGGTGTGCATTTAACAAGTTGACTTGTTTAATGGTGGAGAAAGAAAGAAGAAAGGACAGAAGGAAGGAAGGGAGGGAGGAAGGGAGGGAGGAAGAAAGGAAGGAAAGAAGGAAGGAAGGGAGGGAGGAAGGAAGGAAGGAAAGAAGGAAGGCATTGACTGTACACTCAGCCTCACTGAAAATAACAACAAAAAGTTTACACTTGAGACCTCTGGAGATAAGAGGCCTGAACAAAGGGCCTTCTGTCCCTGCTGCTGCCTCTCAGAGGCATTGGGGAAAACAGTGCTAGTTCAAGACCAGCCATCCCCAACCCAGCATAAAGTGCAGATACGATCCACCAGAGAGCCTCGGACACTTTGGTTAACAGAAGTGGCTTTAACATGGAGGAGCCTCATGAGGAGAGGGGCTGGCCTGGGCTTCTTCATCCTGATTTTTCACCTTAGATTAAGGGTCCAGTGCTGCTCAGCCTGGAAAGCAGATACTTTCCCCTCATATGCTACCTGTACTTGGGCAAGGGCAGCCTCCTGCTGTCAGCACGGAACTCCTCCTGGGGCCCTTGGAGAAGGCAGGATGCATGTTCAGTTCTCAGGGAGAATGCAGGGCGGAAGGGAAGGCTCAGAGATGATTTCTCCTGGGGAGTCTCACACAACAGCAACTCCCTCCTTTTGTCCCCTCCCCGTCTCTTTGTCTCTTTAATCTCACTTGCAGGAACCACATGATGTGATTCACAGCTTCAGCCCTACCTGGGGAGGGGTGCAAAATGCCCCTGCTAGCGCTCGCTTTCTCTCTCTCTCTCTCTCCCCCTCTCTTTCTCCAACAGAAGAGACTTCAGAATATTGTCTTTATTAAGGGGAATCATAAGCCCCAAACTGCAGGTCCCCTGCTCCTAATGCCACAAGGTGGGGGGAGCACTTCAAGCGTGGAGGTTGGAGGAACCTCGAGCAATAGTAACCTAGCAACAGTGTCTCAGGATTTGAATGTAATTATACCCCAAGCGTGATAAATACTCGGAAGGGCTCCTTATGTGCAGATCATACTAAACAAGTCTTTGAAATTACCCTTATCAAATATTGATAGAAGAAAACTTTTTTGAAAAGAAAAATTAAAAAAACCCTAAAGTGCATGGACAATCTTTCCCACCAAGTGCCCTGGGCAGTGGCAGAACACCAGCCAGGGAAGTGCAGAAAGCCTCAAAACCTCTTTCACAGGTGATGTGACAGGTCTGAAAGAGAAGCCAGACCTGGAAACAAGAGCTTCCTTGCAGATGCAGTGCAGCGTTGGATACTGAGGTCGGCTGTCTGATCACAAAGTCAGGAGAACTGACCTGGGATTTGGGCCTCAGTTTTCTCATCTCTAGAGAGAGTGTGTAGAGCAAGATGACCTCTCAGCTCTGCGCTGGCTGTGCCCTGAAGGAGGAGTGGAAGTGAGAGGTATGAAGTAGGCAGTGCAGGCAGGAGCAGTCCAGACAGCAGGAACAACATGGATACAGGATCCAAATCTTTTGCATCCTCAATACCAAGGTTAGTTTGATAGCATCCAAGACATTGGGGGTTCAGTGTGAGGGCCGAAGCTGAGGTGAATAGTCCCAGGTGCTGAACAGCCTTGCAAGCCTTGTTGAAGAGCCTAGGCTTTATTCCAAGTGAAAACAGGAGTCACTTCAGATGTAGATGCTGTGAAGTATGTATGTGAAGGGCAGTGATGGCACAGTCAGATGTACATGCTGGAATAGGTCTCTAACTACCCCCTGAGGATGGCTGCTGGGCCATCCTGTCCAGAGGTTGTTGGGAATAATTGATTTCACAGAAGGTGGAGGATTTAGGGCAATCATCAGGAGCAGCCCTGTGACATGGAGCTGGCCTTGAGGTGTCTTTATTCAGGTGCTTTGTTAAGACTCATAGGACAAAGCCCAGAGCTGCCACCATCCACCTATGTGCTGCACCAGGTTAATGCAAAAGAAGACCCTGAACACCCAGTGTGATAAGATCCTGGGATCAGTGTAAGGCTGACAAAGACAAGTCTGGAATGAGGAAGTTTGGAGACGGAGAGTCTGCTCTGGAAAAAAGAACAGAGGATTTAACAGTAGAAGAGAGGATATCAGGTCTCTGTCTTAACATCAGGGTATCAGTGGTACAGAGCTCCGAAGATGGAGACTAAAATCAGAGAATAGGACAAGAGAGAAATGTCTTACCCAGAAACTCAGCCTGTGTCATTATTATTTCGGTGTCCCTGCCCAGCCTGACCACTATCCCACTGTGGGATCTATGCCAAGCTCTTTCCCTTTGGGGCAAAGTGCTGACCAGGCTCTCCCATCAGGCTGCTAGCCTGGGCCTGGGTGACACACAGCAAGCCCAGTGCATCCAGATCTGCTTCCCCCCTTGCTTCATCCCTGAATGCCCTCATCACAGGGGAGAACTCTCTGCTCTGGTGTCTCTCTCTGGGACTGCTGCGCATGTGTTTCCTGCTTGTTCGAGGAAATCGTCTTCCCTTAGATGCCACATCTTTAAAGGGCCTCAGATCTCATCTGTGAGCTCTCTTCTCTGGGTTGAGCTCCCTTGATGGCACTGCAGGCACCTGCAAGAAAGTAAGGATAGGGAAGGCAGGTGGACCCTACTTGAAGGAAGCACTGTTTACAGAAATCCTCTTGAACAAATGAACAAACTAGCTAAAGAAAGGCAGACTGTTTGATTTTCATGAGACTCTTCCTAGAGATTTCTGTAAACCCCCATAGCCCCAGAGCACCACCAATAAGTGCATTTAGAGAGCACTGTATGATGGGCTGAAAGGGCAAAGGGTAGAAAAATATGAATACCAAAATATTAAGGGCCACTTTCTTTTAAAATCAGTGGAAATGGAAGCATGGTTGACCCTAGACAGATAATAGATAGTTACTGGGGGACCAGGGAGGGAGGAAAGACACCAGCATTAGGGCAAAACTTTCTAGGAGTCTCCAGATGAACAGTTAGCAAGAAGAGGGTTGGAGAAAAGATCTGACTTGTAACCTGAGTTTAGTCTTTTGACTTTTGAAAACATTTCTGTCTTCTGTGTGTTCGTTTTCTGACATGAGAAAGGAATTACTGGATATATACATTTACTAGATACTGCCAGATTGTTCTCCTAATTCTCCAGGATTAAGTTTCTCTCTTGGGTTTTGATTTGCATTTCTCTGATGGCCAGTGATGATGAGCATTTTTTCATGTGTCTGTTGGCCACATAAATGTCTTCTTTTGATAAGTGTCTGTTCATATCCTTTGCCCACTTTTTGATGGGGTTGTTTGTTTTTTTCTTGTAAAATTTGTTTGAGTTCTTTATAGATTCTGGATATTAGCCCTTTGTCAGATGAGTAGATTGCGAAAATTTTCTCTCATTCTGTAGGTTGCCTGTTCACTCTGGTGGTAGTTTCTTTTGCTCTGCAGAAGCTCTTTAGTTTAATTAGATCCCATTTGTCAATTTTGGCTTTTGTTGCCATTGTTTTTGGTGTTTTAGACATGAAGTCCTTGCCCATGCCTACGTCCTGAATGGTATTGCCTAGGTTTTCTTCTAGGGTTTTTATGGTTTTAGGTCTAACATTTAAGTCTTTAATCCATCTTGAATTAAATTTTGTATAAGGTGTAAGGAAGGGATCCAGTTTCAGCTTTCTACATATCACTAGCCAGTTTTCCCAGCACCATTTATTAAATAGGGAATCCTTTCCCCATTGCTTGTTTTTGTCAGGTTTGTCAAAGATCAGATAGTTATAGATGTGTGGTATTATTTCTGAGGGCTCTGTTCTGTTCCATTTGTCTATATCTCTGTTTTGGTACCAGTACCATGCTGCTTTGATTACTGTAGCCTTGTAGTATAGTTTGAAGTCAGGTAGCGTGATGCCTCCAGCTTTGTTCTTTTGGCTTAGGATTGTCTTGGCAATGTGGGCTCTTTTTTGGTTCCATATGAACTTTGAAGTAGGTTTTTCCAATTCAGTGAAGAAAGTCACTGGTAGCTTGATGGGGATGGCATTGAATCTATAAATTACCTTGGGCAGCATGGCCATTATCACGATATTGATTCTTCCTATCCATAAGCATGGAATCTTCTTCCATTTGTTTGTGTCCTCTTTTATTTCCTTGAGCAGTGGTTTGTGGTTCCCCTTGAAGAGGTCCTTCACGTCCCTTGTAAGTTGAATTCTTAGGTATTTTATTCTCTTTGAAGCAATTGTGAATGGGAGTTCACTCATGATTTGGCTCTCTGTTTATCTGTTATTGGTGCATACCATCTCACACCAGTTAGAATGGTGCCATTAAAAAGTCAGGGGGGAGGGATAGCATTAGGAGATATACCTAATGTTAAATGACGAATTAATGGGTGCAGCACACCAACATGGCACATGTATACATATGTAACTAACCTGCATGTTGTGCACATGTACCCTAAAACTTAAAATATAATAAAAAATTTTTAAAAAAAGAAGTCAGGAAACAACAGGTGCTGGAGAGGATGTGGAGAAATAGGAACACTTTTACACTGTTGGTGGGACTGTAAACTAGTTCAACCATTGTGGAAGACAGTGTGGCGATTCCTCAAGGATCTGGAACTAGAAATGCCATTTGACCCAGCCATCCCATTTCTGGGTACATACCCAAAGGAATGTAAATCATGCTCCTATAAAGACACATGCACATGTATGTTTATTGTGGCACTATTCACAATAGCAAAGACTTGGAACCAACCCAAATGTCCAACAATGATAGACTGGATTAAGAAAATGTGGCACATATACACCATGGAATACTATGCAGCCCTAAAAAATGATGAGTTCATGTCCTTTGTAGGGACATGGATGAAACTGGAAAACATCATTCTCAGTAAACTATCGCAAGGACAGAAAACCAAACACCGCATGTTCTCACTCATAGGTGGGAACTGAACAATGAGAACACTTGGACACAGGAAGGGGAAAATCACACACTAGGGCCTGTTGTGGGGTGGGGGGAGTGGGGAGGGATAGCATTAGGAGATATACCTAATGTAAATGACAAGTTAATGGGTGCAGCACACCAATATGGCACATGTATACATATGTAACAAACCTGCACATTGTGCACATGTACCCTAGAACTTAAAGTATAATAATAATAATAATAATCAAAGTTTCTCCCTCGGGAATTAGCAAATTTCTCTCTGCCATTCCACCAACACTGAAGCCCCTACATTGTGCCAGGTACAAGATGGACACTTACCCAGCTGTATCAGACAGCTAGCAGGAGACAGACAGCACATGCGAAAATAGAATGCTTCAAGGACTAGTTATAAAGGTCTGAGCAGGTGTAGGAGAACCACAAGAGACCATGCAAAACCTGGGGCTGGGACCAGCAGAGCCATTACCACCCTATAAATCAGGCGAGATAAAGTTTACCAAAGGGAGCTGAGGGAGAGAGGACTGTATAGACCAAGTCACCTTAAGAGGAACAGTGACTTTCGATCACTGGACACAGCCAGCCCAGGGAACCTCACAGAGAGGGAGATGGAAAAACTAGTACCTCAATCCCACCGATTTCCTGCCAGTGCTCCCCATTAATAAAACCCAACCAGAAGCCAGAAACCATAAGAGCCCTATCTGTGCTGTTTGCACAGGTCAGAAGTTAAAGAGGTGACCTCTGTGCTGGCTATGGGATCCCAGAGTGGAACTGGAAACACAGATGCTCACAGAAAGCCCAGGATTATGAACTTGGACATTACAGACCAGTTGCTTCCATTATTTTGTCTACAAGGAACCCATGAGGTTGGTGTTCCTGTTACCTGTGAAGCATACTTACCATTGCTGAGGTACAGTGCTAAGCACTTAAGAACATTCACTAATTTATTCACAACAACAAACCCCATGGTGGCATCTGACCAAAGAAGAGGTGGTTAAGTTACAAGCCAGGGTATGCAACCAGGCTACCTGATCCAAAGCGGCATGGTTTATACCAAGCATTATACTTTGAGTTGATATAATCCAGCCCAAGACATGAAATGGAACCTCTTAGACCACGTAGCCTTTTCTTACAGCTAATTTTTCTTGATTTTAGGTCCAGATGCTCAGGGCAATAATCTTTGTTAAAATTCTAACATATTTTAAACATAAAGAAAAATGGCCAGGCGTGGTGACTAGCGCCTGTAATTCCAGCACTTTGGGAGGCTGAGGCGGGCAGATCACTGGAGATCAGGAGTTTGAGACCAGCCTGGCCAACATGGTGAAACCCCGTCTATACTAAAAATACAAAAATTAGCCAGGCGTGGTGGTGGTGGGTGCCTGTAGTTCCAGCTACTTGGGATACTGAGGCAAGAGAATCGCTTAAACCCAGGAGGTGGAGGTTGCAGTGAGCTAAGATCGTGCCACTGCACTCCAGCCTGGGCGACAAGAGCAAGACTCCATCTCAACAAAACAAAAACAGAAAAACATAGGTAATAATATGATGAACACCGAATGTCCAGCACCAACTTCATCAAATCTTACTATTTTGAAATATTTGCTTCAGATCTTTTTCAAATGAAAAAATGCATTACAAATAATCTTAAAGACACAATGGACTCCTCCACAATTCTTTTCCTTTCTCACCTTTCCAGAATTAACCAGCACCATAAATTTGGGGTTTTTCATTCCTATCAGTGTTTTAATACTAAATATTTGTGTAGCATAAGTACAAATAAGCTAATGTTATTTGCAGCCTTTTAACTTATATATGGTTTTTACTGTATATATTAAATTGCCAGTTGCATTTATCATTCAAAATTATATTTTTGAGACTTATTCATGTTCACACATATAAATTTATCTTACTAATCTATTATAGAGTATTCTATTGTATAATAACATCACAAATTATTTCTCCATTTTCCTGTTGCTTAAATTTGTTTCCACTTTTCTTCATTACAAAAATGTTGCTAGGAACATATATATACACACACACACACACATATAAATGCACATATATGTGTGTATATATATATATATATATATACACACATATATATACCAGAAAACATATATATATACACATATACCAGAAAATATATATACACATTTATGTATATATACATATCCATATATATGTGTATATATACATATATACACCTATATGTATATATACATACATGGATATGTATGTGTATATATGCATATATACATACTTGGATATATGTATGTGTATATATATGTTTTTTTGGTACAAGAAAGGAATTACTGAACATACATTTTACTAGCTATTGCCAAATTGTTCTTACCAACAATTTTGATAGTTTTTCTTCACATTTTCATAATATTGGTTTTGTCAGATTTAATATTGTCAATCTGAAGCATGTGAAATGGAATCTCATTAGGGTTTTAATTTGCATATTTCTGATATTTAGTGAGGCTGAGTATCATTCCGTTTATTGACTATTTGAGTATCTTTTCTATAATTTGCCCAATCAAAACTTTACCAAATTTCCTATTTTTTTCTTATTAAGTTGGCTTTCTCTTTTTTTTTTACTTTTTTTTTTTTGAGACAGAGTCTTGTTCTGTTGCCCAGGCTGGAGTGCAGTGGAATGATCTTGGCTCACTGCAACCTCCACCTCCCAGGTTCAAGCTATTTTCCTGCCTCAGCCTCCCAAGTATCTGGGATTACAGGCACCTGCCACCAGACCCAGCTAATTCTTTTTGTGTTTTTAGTAGAGACGGGGCTTCACCATGTTGGCCAGGCTGGTCTCGAACTCCTGACCTCAAGTGATCTACCCTCATCAGCCTCCCAAAGTGCTGGGATTACAGACATGAACCACCGTGCCCAGTCTTTTTAAAATTTTTACTTTAAGTTCCAGGATACAAGTGCAGAACATGCAGGTTTGTTATATAGGTATACATGTGCCATGGTGGCTTACTGCACCTATCAACCCATCATCTAGGTTTTAAGCCCCACATGCATTAGCTATTTGTCCTAATTCTTTCCCTCCCCTGGCCTCTGACCCCCCAACTGGCCCCAGTATGTGATGTTCTCCTCCCTGTGTCCATGTGTTCTCATTGCTCAACTCCCATGTATGAATGAGAATATGTATTGTTTGGTTTTCTGTTCCTGTGTTACTTTGCTGAGGATAATGGCTTCCGGCTTCATTCATGTCCCTGCAAAGGATATGATCTCATTCCTTTTTATGGCTGGATAGTATTTCTTGGTATATATGTACTGCATTTCATTTATCCAGTCTATCATTGATGGGCATTTGGGTTGGTTCCATGTTTTTGCTATTGTAAAGAGTGCTGCAATAACCATACAAAGACTGTGCATGTGTCTTTATAGTAGAATGACTTATATTCCTTTGGATATATACCCAGTAATGGGATTGCTGGGTCAAATGGTATTTCTGGTTCTAGATCCTTGAGGAATTGCCACACTGTCTTCCACGATGGTTGAACTAACTACATTTCCACCAACAGCGTAAAGGCATTCCTATTTCTCCACAGCCTTGCTAGCATCTATTGTTTCTTGACTTTTTAATAATTGCCATTCTGACTGGCATGAAATGGTATCTCATTGTGGTTGTGATTTGCATTTCTCTAATGATCAGTGATGTTGAGCTTTTTTTCATATGTTTGTTGGCCACATAAATGGATTAAAGTCTTACACGAAAAGCCCCAAACCCTGATGGTAGTTTCTTCTGCTGTGCAGAAGTTCTTTAGTTTAATTAGATCCCATTTGTCAATTTTGGCTTTTGTTGCCATTGCTTTTGGTGTTTTAGACATGAAGTCCTTGCCCATGCCTATGTCCTGAATGGTATTGCCTAGGTTTTCTTCTAGGGTTTTTATGGTTTTAGGTCTAACATTTAAGTCTGTAATCCATCTTGAATTAATTTTTGTATAAGGTATAAGGAAGGGATCAAGTTTCAGCTTTCTACATATGGCTAGCTATAAAGACACATGCACACATATGTTTATTGCGGCACTATTCACAATAGCAAAGACTTGGAACCAACCCAAATGTCCAACAATGATAGACTGGATTAAGAAAATGTGGCACATATACACCATGGAATACTATGCAGCCATAAAAAAGGATGAGTGCATGTCCTTTATAGGGACATGGATGAAGCTGGAAACCATCATTCTCAGCAAACTATCCCAAGGACAAAAAACCAAACACTGAATGTTCTCACTCATAGGTGGGAATTGAACAGTGAGAACACATGGACACAGGAAGGGGAACATCACACACTAGGGCCTGCTGTGGGGTAGGGAGAGAGGGGAGCGATAGCATTAGGAGATATGCCTAATGTTAAATGACGAGTTAATGGGTGCAGCACACCAACATGGCACATGTATACATATGTAACTAACCTGCACGTTGTGCACATGTACCCTAAAACAAAGTATAATAAAAAATAAATAAATAAATAAATACCCCGAACTATAAAACTCTAGAGGAAAACCTAGGCAATACCATTCAGGACATAGGCATAGGCAAATATTTCATGACCAAAATGCTGAAAGCAATTGCAACAAAAGTCAAAATTGACAAATGGGATCTAATTAAATTAAAGAGTTTCTGCACAGCAAAAGAAACTATCATCAGAGTGAACAGGCAACCTACAGAATGGAAGAAAAATTTTGCAATCTACCATTCTAACAAAGGTCTCATATCCAGAAATGACACAGAACTTAAACAAATTTACAAGAAAAAAAAGCAAACGGCCCCATCAAAAAGTGAGCAAATGATATGAACGTACACTTCTCAAAAGAAGACATTTAAGGTGTTATTCTCTATTTCTGATACTAATTCTTAAACAGCTACACTTTATTACTTTTATCTTCTTCCATTTTGTTGCTTGACTTTCACTGTGCTTTGGTGTTTTTCATTGATACATATTTTAATTTTAATATGGTAGGATTTAATAATTTTTTTTTGCACTTTCTGTGTCTTATTGAAAATAATTATTCTCAATGTCATAAGGTTAATTTATATATTTCTTCTAAAATGGGCAGCATTTTGCTTTTTTATGTTTAAGGCATGAATTGAAATAATTTTAGTTTTAAATGGTTATACAATTGTACTATTTACTGAATAAGTTTATTTCAGGGTTAGATATTTTTATTCATTAACTGTCATATAGTTAATAGACGGGAGTTAAAGATTCCATTTAAAATTGATATGCCAGATAATGAAAGGTTAGGTAAGAAAAAGAGGATTTAGAGTCATACAAAGTATTAATATAAAGGTAACTACTGGAATAAAAATATAAACCTCTATAAATACCAGAAAAAATTGTAAAAGGCCAAAAGGATATACCAAATACAGCAAGAAAAACAATGAGTATGACAAAAATATAACATAGTATACTCAGTAATCCTAATATAATATTACTGAATTGAGAACAAACATAATAGTTCTATCAGTCAATCTGAATGAGTTTAACTTCTCTATTAAAAGAAAAAGAGTTTCAAATAGGCTCATAAAGCAAAATTCAGCTCTATAAAAGAGATACACCTAAAATACAGTGATTCAAAAGAGCTAAAAAATAAAGGGATGGACAAATATTTGCCAAACGAATGGAAGCAATACGAAAATAGGAATAGTGGTTGTGCTATCAGCTAAGTAGAATTCAATCCAAAAAGCATTATACAAAACAAAAAGACCACTTTACAAATGAAAAGCCACATTCTACAATGAAGACATAACAGTTCTTTATATATATGCATGAAATAACACAACAATTACCTTTATAAAATATAAATGACAAGAGAAATAGATAGAAATACAATTTTTTTTTTGAGACAAAGTCTCACTCTGTTGCCCAGGCTGGAGTGCAGTGGCATAATCTCTGCTCATTGGGCTTAAAATATTTTCTGGTAAGAGGTTTATATTTTTATTCCAGTAGTTACCTTTATATTAATCTCTGCCTCTCAGGTTCAAGCAATTCTCTTGCCTCAGCCTCCCAAGTAGCTGGGATTACAGGCATGCACCACCATGCCTGGCTAATTTTTGTATTTTTAGTAGAGACAGGGTTTCACCATGTTGGCCAGGCTGGTCTTGAACTCCTGGCCTCTAGTGATCTGCCCATCTCAGCTTTCCAAAGTGCTGGGATTACAGGCGTGAGCCATAGCACCTGGCCTACACTTTTAATAGAAGATTGTAATACAGCACTCTTAGTACAAGGTAAGCCAAGTGCACAAAAGGTATAAAAGAATATAAAAGGTCTAGCAATCTAATTAACAAGGTAACCCTTTAGGGTGTATGTCTTAAACAACACATCCTGATAATGGAGAATACACCTTCTAAAGAGCACATGGAACATTTATAAAAATTAGTCAAAAATTCTGTTCCATTTGTTATTTGTCTATTCCTGAAACAAAACCACACTGTGTTGTCAATAAACCTTGACACCTGGTAAGGCAAATCTTTCCATCTTCTTGTTTCTCAAAATTGTCTAGATTCGCAGATCCAAAGTAATCAATGAAGCCTGAGCACAAGAAATGAAGAAAGTAACACCAAGGCAAACTGTAATCAAATCGTATAAAACCAGTGATAAAGAGAACAACCTTAAAAATGGATGGAGAATAAAGGCAGCACACACAGAGAACAATGATACGAATAACAGCAGATTTCTAGTTTGAAACAATGTAAGCCAGGTGACAACAAAGCAACATCCTAAAAGTATCAAAAGCAAAAATACCTGTCAACCTGGAATTACACAGCTAGAAAAAAATACCTTTCAAAACCAAGGCAAAAAAAGACTTTTTCAGACATTCAGAATCTGAAAAAATCATCACCAGCAGAGCTGCACTATCAGAAATGTTAAAGGAAGTCCCTCGGGAAGAAGGAAATGATAGTAGATGGAAATCTGGATCCACACGAAGGAAGGAAGAGCAGCAAAATGGTAAAGATGTAAAGGCAGTGGGGGGAATGGTAGCCCCCAGAAAGATACGGGCATGTCCCAGTTCCCAGAACCTGGGAATGTTAGCTTATTTGGAAAAAAGGATCTTTGTGATATAATTAAGTTACGGATCTTGAGATGACATCATCCTGGATTATCTGGGTGGGCCCTAAATCCAATCACAATTGTCCTTATAAGTGTGAGGCAGGGGAAAGTAAGACAGAAGAGGAACAGAAGCAAACACACAGAGAAGAAGGTGATGCAAAGACAGAGGCAGGGATTGGAGAGCTGTGCTACAGGCCAAGGAGAGCCAAGGAGTGCTGGCAGCCACCAGGAGCCGGGAGAGAGGCTTGGAGTGTTCTCCTGGAGCCTCCAGAGAAAGCCTGATCCACCTGACATGTTGATTTCAGGCTTCTGGACCCCAGAACTGTGAGAGAATAAGTTTAATTTGCTGTATACCACCAAGTTTGTGAGAATTTGTTACATCAGCCACAGGAAACTAATACAGTGGGTAAATCTAAAAGACTTTTTTCTTATTTTAAAAATTCTACGGCAGTGCAGGGTGGCTCAAGCCTGTAATCCCAGCATTTCGGGAGGCCGAGGCAGGCAGATTACATGAGGTCAGCAGTTTGAGATCAGCCTGGCCAACATGGTGAAACCCATCTCTACTAAAAATGCAAAAATTAGCTGGGCGTGGTGTTGGACACCTGTGATCCCAGCTGCTTGGGAGGCTGAGGTGAAAGAATCACTTGAACCCAAGAGGCAGAGGTTGTAGTGAGCTGAGATCATGCCACTGTTACCAGCCAGGGTAACAGAGCAAGACTGTGTCTCAAAAAAAAAAATTTATACTAAGAAGATAATAGACTGTCAAGCAGAAGTAATAACAATGCATTCTAAGGTTTACAACATATGCAGAATTAAATATATAACAATTATCACACAAAGATCAGGAGAGGGTAAGTGGACAAATACTACTGTAAGGTTCTTACATGCAAGAAATGATATTATTATAATATTATTTTAAAATAACAAATATAAAAATGGAATTACACAAAATATTTAACATTCATACTTTATAATTAATTATATTTGAATAAAACAAATTATTTACTCTTTCTAGCTACCCTAATTTTTAAAAAAATTTTAGTGTTGACTTTATTTGACCCCTCCATATAGTTTTCTATTATAATTAGTTGACTCTGTTTATCTGTAGAGCTGATTAGTTTCTGTGCTCTCCATTGTTTCTTTTATTCCATGCCTTCCTTCTTGATTCACTGTCCTTCCTTACATTGAGTCCCTCCCAAGATTTTTGTTTATATTTGCTTGTTTTTTTACTTTTAGAGGCAAGTGATTGAAAAATTCTTTTCTTTTTTGATATTTTAAAATGTCTTTTTTTGCCTCCTCTAAAGTGAAGTGTGCATAGGTATACAGTTTGTCACTTCAACACTTCAAATGCATTATTTTATTTTATTCTAGCATCTATTGTTGTTGAGGAGAAGTCTGCTGTCAATCTGATTGCTTATTTCAAGCTCTGTCTTTGTTCTCTAGTAATGCCTGAAGGAGTCTTAGCTATTTTCTCTTTAACAACAGTTTCTCTGCTATGACTTCTATTTTCTTTTGAAGTCCCTATGGATATTTGTTGGATTGCCTTAAACTATTCTCCATATTTTCCTAACTTCCCTCTTAAAATTCATTATACCTCTTTCCTCTTCTGTTCTAAATTCTGGACACATTCCTCAGTGTCATCTTCTAATTTACACCATTTCTCTTCAAATATATCTAGTTTAGAATTTATATAATTCATTGGGTTTTTATTTCAGTGACTATAATTTTTATTTCTAATATTTGTTGATCTGATTTTTATTGTATGTATCTGTTCTTGTCTCATTTCACTGACTTTGCTTCCTAATTTTTATTTTTAACTGAAATTAGCTATTTAATTGTCTCAGATTTTAAACCTACTTTTCAAATCTTTCACTCTTAAATGCATTTTGGCTTGAGTAAATATTTATTGTGATAGACATTATTGGTCTTTCTTGGCTTTAGATTTCTTCCAGATGTTTAGAATTTGGGGTTTAGGCTCACTTTAAGAGGGTCTAAATGGGTTGCTACACCTATTTTTTTTTCTCTCCATTCTCAGTACTCACTGACTCTGTCCAGCAATTTTATGGCTGCCTCTGTTCAGTACTCTCATTGAAGGGTCCCCAGTCTAGAAATTCTTGCCTTACACTGGCAGCTCAGAGTCCCTGCCCAGAAGGATGTCAGTTATAGAACTGATCCAGTCACAAGACTGTGGAAGGCTTAATCCATGTCTTGCCACAGGCTGAGTCTGTGTCTTGAGTCCTTGCCCCCCAGGTTCACAGGTTGCTGGGGCCATCACTGTGGCAGGCTATGGATCACTGGGATTTTTTTCTTTAGGGTTTTTCATGAGCTAGGATGTCCTTTCCCAGGCCCTAGCATCAAGAATTAGGCTTTTTATGGCCTCTCATCTTGCGCAGAACCGCTTAGTTCCATTATCCAACAGATGGCTTACTTCCAGACTTTCTGCCAGACACAGAGAGGAGCAGACACATGCCTTCAACTTTGCTCATTTCCCTGCCTTTCTGTCTTCTTTGAGATATGCAGACATGTTTATCTTGTGTCTGAGCCTGTTGGTATCCTTTTTGCTTTTAATTGTTTATCTATCATTGGCTATTCATTTGCAGCATTGGGGATATCAAATCAAACATGTGAACGTAGTGATGGTCTTAATGGATGACCCAGAAGTGGCTTTTTAATGTACTAGTGTATGGTTGATCATTTGACCTTTTGAAACTAGGAAATAATTCTTAGTGTCTCAACTTTACATCACTTAGATTCAAGGATTTGGAGCCACCAGTCTTAGAACCACTGGCATAAGATATGCAATTTGAGACATTTAGAATGGTCTTTCTTTTTATTATTATTATTATTATTATACTTTAAGTTTTAGGGTACATGTGCACAATGTGCAGGTTTGTTACATATGTATCCATGTGCCATGTTGGTTTGCTGCACCCATTAACTCGTCATTTAGCATTAGGTATATCTCCTAATGCTGTCCCTCCCCCCACCCCACAACAGTCCCCGGAGTGTGATGTTCCCCTTCCTGTGTCCATGAGTTCTCATTGTTCAATTCTCACCTATGAGTGAGAACATGCGGTGTTTGTTTTTTTGTCCTTGCGACAGTTTACTGAGCATGATGGTTTCCAGTTTCATCCATGTCCCTACAAAGGACATGAACTCATCCTTTTTTATGGCTGCATAGTATTCCAGGGTGTATATGTGCCACATTTTCCTAATCCAGTCTATTGTTGTTGGACATTTGAGTTGAGTCCAAGTCTTTGCTATTGTGAACAGTGCTGCAATAAACATACGTGTGCATGTGTCTTTATAGCAGCATGATTTATAGTCCTTTGGGTATATACCCAGTAATGGGATAGCTGGGTCAAATGGTATTTCTAGTTCTTGATCCCTGAGGAATTGCCACACTGACTTCCACAATGGTTGAACTAGTTTACAGTCCCACCAACAGTGTAAAAGTGTTCCTATTTCTCCACATCCTCTCCAGCACCTGTTGTTTCCTGACTTTTTAATGATGGCCATTCTAACTGGTGTGAGATGGTATCTCATTGTGGTTTTGATTTGCACTTCTCTGATGGCCAGTGATGATGAGCATTTTTTCATGTTTTTTGGCTGCATAAATATCTTCTTTTGAGAAGTGTCTGTTCATGTCCTTTGCCCACTTTTTGATGGGGTTGTTTTTTTCTTGTAAATTTGTTTGAGTTTATTGTAGATTCTGGATATTAGCCCTTTGTCAGTCGAGTAGGTTGTGAAAATTTTCTCCCATTTTGTAGGTTACCTGTTCACTCTGATGGTAGTTTATTTTGCTGTGCAGAAGCTCTTTAGTTTAATGAGATCCCATTTGTCAATTTTGGCTTTTGTTGCCATTGCTTTTGGTGTTTTAGACATGAAGTCCTTGCCCATGCCTATGTCCTGAATGGTATTGCCTAGGTTTTCTTCTAGGGTTTTTATGGTATTAGGTCTAACATTTAAGTCTTTAATCCATCTTGAATTAATTTTTGTATAAGGTGTAAGGAAGGGGTCCTTCTTAAAATATCTTCCCCACAGCCTGGGAAAAAAAAAAGCACATCAATGTTAGTGTAAATTGAACACACAGTCAACCTGCTGACTGAGTGGAATGTGGAAGGATCTCACTTGAGACCCCGAAACTATCAACTCATTAGCATCTAACAGGAGAGTTTCATTTGCCACTCTGACTTCCAGCACTGGGCAAACAGTGGCATCTGAGGGATAGGAAGCTGTGGCAAGGTGGCTGAGTCAGCAAAGCTGTCAAACAGGATACGTGAAGGGCCAGTTACAGATTCATGGTGACAGACTCCAGCACATCTGAGTCCTCTGGACATGGGGAACAACCAAAGAGCAGGTCACAGTGTGTGTTTTCTGCATTTCAGGGGTATAGTCTCATCTGTATTTCAGTGCACTTGTTCTCTCAATATGCAGCTGATGATTTGTGGTTTTCAGCTAGATCAAGAAGTCTACCACACACATAAAATAATCATCTATTTCTTTCCAAAATATTAAGTTAATGGGTGCAATTTTTTAAAAAGTTGAAATTCTTTTTCCATCACATTTCCTTAAACTTTGGAGCTGGCAGCACCTCTCAACCACTGATCACGAGTTGAAGCTAAAGAGGCCAGGTCTCATCCAACATCAGCTTTGTGCAGCCTGCCAGCCTCATCTTGAAAGTAGATTTGATCACTGGGCTCATGTTTATTACGTTTATTCTGCCAAAATGTGGTTTCTAAAGATGTGTTTTTGATAAAGGCAAGACCCACTTTAAAATAGTGTAGTTCTCTGTTTCCAAAATAATTTTCACAGAATGATAATCCTGTTAGCCATTTGTCTGAATTATCCAGAAATTTTCTGTTTTTCAAAAATTGGGGGGAAATGCTTGATTTCAAAAAGCTAAACTTTAAAATTTTTACTTTTGAGATGATCAACTCCTATGACACTCGCATGTGTGGTATGATCCCTCGAGATAGGGATTGGGTGTTCCACTTTACTAGACACATTTGATCATGGAAACTTCTTTTTCAGAGCACTTTCAGTAGCTTCTATTCTGCAGAACCCTCTGTGGGAAATGCCGTAAAGTCCTACAAAATGGTTGTGTGGTATTATTAAGGAGAATAATATTTCATGGTGTTCTGCAGAGAGTAAAGTACTTACTTCCAGGTGTCCTGCAATCCTAAGTGTTTTGAGAACCAACTGTTAATTATTAAAATTCCCCTGGTGGCAGCGTGGAGTGTAGACTGCAGCAAAGCCTCCTGGCAGGAGTTCCAGGAAGGTGGACACTGCTGTAGGAAAATTATACAGTGTGAATTATGAAAGGCTGAGGTGCTCAAGAAGGGGGAAAGTGTTTCAGAGAAGAATCAAGAGAAACTGTCTGATTGGATGCGAGCAGTTACGAGAGGGGGCACCAAGGATTGATTCATTCATTCATTCATTCATTCACTCAATAAATGTTTTTTGAGCACCTATCCTCTGCCAGGCATTATTGTTCTAGGTCCTGTGGGTATATCAGTAAACAAGAGATAAAAATTCTTGACCTCTTGGAATTTATATCTTTCTTGTGCTTTAGGGCGACTGGGTTGGGAGCTATTCATGGAGAGAGGATATCTGAGGAGAAGCAGCCTTGATGGGCAGTGTGGGGGTATCTGGCACTCTGGAGGATGCGGGGGCTTTGGACATCCAGGTGGAGATGTTGGTGAGATGTAATCCGGAGCTCAGAGAGAGCTCTGAGCTCGACACAGAATTCACATACACGGGTAGGAATGGAAGCCATGAGAACATTTACACTGCCCAAGAGTGAGTCAGTGGAGTGAAACATGAAAAGAGTCAAAGAACTTGTTTTAACAAGAGAGGAGTGAGGAAGTGGCCAGGAAGCACAAAGAAGTTTTTCAATAAAAATCTAGTGGATGAAAATAAATAAGTCTCAGCCTGAGAGACGACAATAAACCAGGAGAGAGTCACGCTAGGAAGACAAAAATAGAAAAGAGTTTCACAAAAGAGAGTGAAGTCAGTCAAATGCAACAGCATTAAATTAGGCCAAGGGCCATGGGAAAAAAATAGGAACATGTCTTTTCATCCTGCTTTAACTACTGATTTCCCTTTAGTTCTCCTGGGGTGTCCTCCTAAACCCCCAGTTTATTATAAACAAATTTTCCTATAGCCTTAACCTCTTCACAGTCACTCTATTCATTTTCTGACTCATCTAAAATCTGGGTCTCTGCTTTCACCTCCAGTGTCTTGCAAGGATACTGTTTCTGGAGGTTTTCTCAAGGGGAGGCAGCTCGTTCTCCTACACCCCAGCTCTCCTTGGATCCAGAGGTGATAAGGGAGACTTTTTACTTCTCCTTGTGCTGTCTACTGACCTGAAGGTTATTCAAATATTAAAATATTGGCAACTGACTTTCATTTTGAATTTTCACTTCAAGTTTACCTCACTGTGGACCTAAATGTCCCTGCTCATAAAACCTCTAGCCTCAAGGTTCCTTCTCCTTGATTATCACCTCTTTCATTCACACTCCACTCCTACAGGCTGCTCTGTGGCCCAGCCCTGGATTTTAAGATTGCTGAGCATTCTCCCATTTGTGATTTCCTGAACCCCCAGCCCTTAATTCAGTCTCCTGCTCTCACAGCCTCTTTCCCCCTCATGCTCCTGCCTCACCATGAGGGTGTACCCCAGGGCAGGGGCTTATAGTCCCAGCTCTTGAGATTCAGCATACCCTGCTTGGAAACTGGGCCCTTGCTCTTTTCCCTAGCCTGGTTCCTCACCCTGTGATTCCTCTTTCATATTGGTCTCTTCTAAAGCCCACTAAAATTATAATCTGATGATGACACTGCTCTGTTAAAATCTATTCAATGGTTCTCCATTCTGTATAGAGCAAAATGCAAACCTTGCAGCAGGACAAGCGCTTCCAGCAGGACATAGGAGATTCTTCATGACTTGATATCCACCTTGATATCCATCCACTCCTCTGGCCTCATGCTTTCCATGCCCTCCCTCCCTCTGTGTCCCCCAAAACACCTATACTATATGCCAGCCACACATCTATCCTATATCACCACTACTGCCAGAAAAGCCTCTCCCACCCCCATCTACCATCCTTTCTTCTCAACCCTTCCGATACCTACACAACCCTCAAAGCCTAGTTCTGGCTTCACAATCTCTGTACCTGAACCAAGAGCTATAATTCATTGTCTCAGTATACCCAGTGTATCCACCGTATCCCAGGCAGGCCTCAGTCACAGATCCTGTGGGGCTACAATGCATTCTCATGTCTCTTTCACTGTCTCTCACTAGATGTCAACCTTTTTTTGAGAACAAATCTGTGTTTACTTCATCCCTTATATCTCAGAACCTGGCCGGTGTAGTGGTCATCAATAAATATTTGATGAATGAATTAAGATATATATAAGTGAGAAATTACAAATTCTGATTAGGTGTGTTAGCTAATAAACTTGGAATCAAAAGGCTCAGATTCAAATTCCACTTCCACCATTTGCTATTTTGTGACCTGGGACAAGCCACTGGTAATAACAGTATCATTCACTGAGTCTTATCCCATGTTAGGCACTATCTCATTCCAGCCTGATGGTAATTCCACTGTCATCCTCATTTTGTTGAGGATTAAACAACGGTACTTCATAGTGAGTATTACAGCTGTAATAGGGCAGAGCTGAGACTCAGACCTAAGCTAAAGTCCAAAAACCTATGGGTGTTACCATTCTGTCCTATGGCCTGGATAATTCTTTTTTTTTCTTTTTTCTGCTTTTTTAAAATTTTTTTAAATTATATTTTAAGTTCTAGGGTACATGTGCACAACATGCAGGTTTGTTTCATATGTATACATGTGCCATGTTGGTGTGCTGCACCCATTAACTCGTCATTTACATTAGGTATATCTCCTAATGCTATCCCTCCCCCACACCCCACCCCACAACAGGCCCCAGTGTGTGATGTTCCTCTTCCTGTATCCAGTGTTCTCATTGTTCAATTCCCACCTATGAGTGAGAACATGTGGTGTTTGGTTTTTTGTCCTTGTGATAGTTTGCTGAGAATGATGGTTTCCAGCCTCATCCATGTCCCTACAAAGGACATGAACTCATCATTTTTTATGGCTGTGTAGTATTCCATGGTGTATATCTGCCACATTTTCTTAATCCAGTCTATCATTGTTGGACATTTGGGTTGGTTCCAAGTCTTTGCTATAGTGAATAGTGCCGCAATAAACATATGTGTGCATGTGTCTTTATAGCAGCATGATTTATAATCCTTTCGGTATATACCCAGTAATGACATGGCTGGGTAAAATGGTATTTCTAGTTCTTGATCCCTGAGGAATCGCCACACTGACTTCCACAATGGTTGAACTAGTTTACAGTCCCACCAACAGTGTAAAAGTGTTCCTATTTCTCCACATCCTCTCCAGCACCTGTTGTTTCCTGACTTTTTAATGATCACCATTCTAACTGGTGTGAGATGGTATCTCATTGTGGTTTTGATTTGCATTTCTCTGATGGCCAGTGATGATGAGCATTTTTTCATGTGTCTTTTGGCTGCATAAATGTCTTCTTTTAAGAAGTGTCTGTTCATATTCTTCGCCCACTTTTTGATGGGTTTGTTTTTGCTTGTAAATTTGTTTGAGGTCTTTGTAGATTCTGGATACTAGCCCTTTGTCAGATGAGTAGATTGCGAAAATTTTCTCCCATTCTGTAGGTTGCCTGTTCACTCTGATGGTAGTTTCTTTTGCTGTGCAGAAGCTCTTTAGTTTATTTAGATCCCATTTGTCAATTTTGGCTTTTGTTACCCTTGCTTTTGGTGTTTTAGACATGAAGTCCTTGCCCATGCCTATGTCCCAAATGATATTGCTTAGGTTTTCTTCTAGGGTTTTTATGGTTTTAGGTCTAACACTTAAGTCTTTAATCCATCTTGAATTAATTTTTGTATAAGGCATAAGGAAGGGATCCAGTTTCAGCTTTCTACATATGGCTAGCCAGTTTTCCCAGCACCATTTATTAAATAGGGAATCCTTTCCCCATTGCTTGTTTTTGTCAGGTTTGTCAAAGATCAGATAGTTGTAGATGTGTGGTATTATTTCTGAGGGCTCTGTTCTGTTCCATTGGTCTATATCTCTGTGTTGGTACCAGTACCATGCTGTATTGGTTACTGTAGCCTTGTAGTATAGTTTGAAGTCAGGTAGCATGATGCCTCCAGCTTTGTTCTTTTGGCTTAGGATTGACTTGGCAATGTGAGCTCTGTTTTGGTTCCATATGAACTTTGAAGTAGTTTTTTCCAATTCTGTGAAGAAAGTCATTGGTAGCTTGATGGGGATGGCACTGAATCTACAAACTACCTTGGGCAGTATGGCCATTTTCACAATATTGATTCTTCCTATCCATGAGCATGGAATGTTCTTCCATTTGTTTGTGTCCTCTTTTAGTTCACTGAGCAGTGGTTTGTAGTTCTCCTTGAAGAGGTCCTTCACATCCCTTGTAAGTTGGATTCCTAGGTATTTTATTCTCCTTGAAGCAATTGTGAATGGGAGTTCACTCATGATTTGGCTCTCTGTTTGTCTGTTATTGGTTTATAAGAATGCTAGTGATTTTTGCACATTGATTTTTGTATCCTGAGATTTTGCTGAAGTTGCTTATCAGCTTAAAGAGATTTGGGGCTGAAACGATGGGGTTTTCTAGAAATATAATCATGTCATCTGCAAACAGGGACAATTTGACTTCCTCTTTTCCTAATTGAATACCCTTTATTTCTTTCTCCTGCCTGATTGCCCTGGCCAGAACTTCCAACATTATGTTGAATAGGAGTGGTGAGAGAGGGCAACCCTGTCTTATGCCAGTTTTCAAAGGGAATGCTTCCAGTTTTTGCCCATTCAATATGATATTGGCTGTGGGTTTGTCATAAACAGCTCTTATTCTTTTTAGATACGTCCCATCAATACCTAATTTATTGAGAGTTTTTAGCATGAAGGGCTGCTGAATTTTGTCAAAGGCCTTTTCTGCATCTATTGAGATAATCATGTGGTTTTTGTTGTTGGTTCTGTTTATATGCTGGATTACGTTTATTGATTTCCGTATGTTGAACCAGCCTTGCATCCCAGGGATGAAGCCCACTTGATCATGGTGGATAAGCTTTTTGATGTGCTGCTGGATTGGGTTTGCCAGTATTTTATTGAGGATTTTTGCATCGATGTTTATCAGGGATATTCGTCTAAAATTCTCTTTTTTTATTGTGTCTCTGACAGACTTTGGTACCAGGATGATGCTGGCATCATAAAATGAGGGAGGATTCCCTCTTTTTCTGTTGATTGGAATAGTTTCAGAAGGAATGGCACAGCTTCTCCTTGTACCTCTGGTGGAATTCGGCTGTGAATCTGTCTGGTCCTGTACTTTTTTTGGTTGGTAAGCTATTAGTTATTGCCTCAATTTCAGAGCCTGTTATTGGTCTATTAAGAGATTCAACTTCTTCCTGGTTTAGTCTTGGGAGGGTGTATGTGTCAAGGAATTTATCCATTTCTTCTAGATATTCTAGTTTATTTGCATAGAGGTGTTTATAGTATTCTCTGGTGGTAGTTTGTATTTCTGTGGGATCGGTGATGATATCCCCTTTATCATTTTTTATTGCATCTATTTGATTCTTCTCTCTTTTCTTCTTTATTAGTCTTGCTAGCGGTCTATCAATTTTGTTGATCTTTTCAAAAAAATCAGCTCCTGGATTCATTGATTTTTTGAAGTTTTTTTTGTGTCTCTATCTCCTTCAGTTCTGCTCTGATTTTAGTTATTTCTTGCCTTCTGCTAGCTTTTGAGTGTGTTTGCTCTTGCTTCTCTAGTTCTTTTAATTGTGATGTTAGGGTGTCAATTTTAGATCTTTCCTGCTTTCTCTTGTGGGCATTTAGTGCTATACATTTCCCTCTACACACTGCTTTAAATGTGTCCCAGAGATTCTGGTATGTTGTGTCTTTGTTCTCGTTGGTTTCAAAGAACATCTTTATTTCTGCCTTCATTTTGTTATGTGCCCAGTAGTCATTCAGGAGCAGGTTGTTCAGTTTCCATGTAGTTGAGCAGTTTTGGGTGAGTTTCTCAATCCTGAGTTCTAGTTTGATTGCACTGTCTGAGAGACAGTTTGTTATAATTTCTATTATTTTACATTTGCTGAGGAGTGCTTTACTTCCAACTATGTGGTCAATTTTGGAATAGGTGTGATGTGGTGCTGAGAAGAATGTATATTCTGTTGATTTGGGATGGAGAGTTCTGTAGACGTCTATTAGGTCCACTTGGTGTACAGCTGAATTTAATTCCTGGATATCTTTGTTAACTTTCTGTCTCATTGATCTGTCTAATGTTGACAGTGGGGTGTTAAAGTCTCCCATTATTATTGTGTGGGAATCTAAGTCTCCTTGTAGGTCGCTAAGGACTTCCTTTATGAATCTGGGTGCTCCTGTATTGGGTGCATATATATTTAGGATAGTTAGCTCTTCTTGTTGAATTGATCCCTTTACCATTATGTAATGGCCTTCTTTGTCTCTTTTGATCTTTGTTGGTTTAAAGTCTGTTTTATCAGAGACTAGGATTGCAACCCCTGCTTTTTTTGTTTTCCATTTGCTTCGTAGATCTTCTTCCATCCCTTTATTTTGAGCCAATGTGTGTCTCTGCATGTGAGATGGGTTTCCTGAATACAGCACACTGATGGTCTTGACTCTTTATCCAATTTGCCCGTCTGTGTCTTTTAATTGGAGCATTTAGCCCATTTACATTTAAGGTTAATATTGTTATGTGTGTGAATTTGATCCCGTCATTATGATGTTAGCTGGTTATTTTGCTCATTAGTTGATGCAGTTTCTTCCTAGCCTCGATGGTCTTTACAATTTGGCATGTTTTTGCAGTGGCTGGTACTGGTTGTTCCTTTCCATGTTTAGTGCTTCCTTCAGGAGCTCTTTTAGGGCAGGCCTGGTGGTGACAAAATCTCTCAGCATTTGCTTGTCTGTAAAGGATTTTATTTCTCCTTCACTTATGAAGCTTAGTTTGGCTGGATATGAAATTCTGGGTTGAAAATTCTTTTCTTTAAGAATGTTGAATATTGGCCCCCACTCTCTTCTGGCTTGTAGAGTTTCTGCTGAGAGATCCCTGTTAGTCTGATGGGCTTTCCTTTGTGGGTAACCCGACCTTTCTCTCTGGCTGCCCTTAGCATTTTTTCCTTCGTTTCAACTTTGGTGAATCTGAAAATTATGTGTCTTGGAGTTGGTCTTCTTGACGAGTATCTTTGTGGCATTCTCTGTATTTCCTGAATTTGAATGTTGGCTTCCCTTGCTAGGTTGGGGAAGTTCTCCTGGATAATATCCTGCAGAGTGTTTTCCAACTTGGCTCCATTCTCCCCATCACTTTCAGGTACACCAATCAGACATAGATTTGGTCTTTTCACATAGTCCCATATTTCTTGGAGGCTTTGTTCATTTCTTTTTATTCTTTTTTCTCTAAACTTCTCTTCTCACTTCATTTCATTCATTTGATCTTCCATCCCTGATACCCATTCTTCCAGTTGATCGAATCGGCTACTGAAGCTTGTGCATTCATCATATAGTTCTTGTGCCATGGTTTTCAGCTCCATCAGGTCCTTTAAGGACTTCTCTGCATTGGTTATTCTAGTTATCCATTCGTCAAATCTCTTTTCAAGGTTTTTAACTTCTTTGTGATGGGTTTGAACTTCCTCCTTTAGCTTGGAGAAGTTTGATTGTCTGAAGCCTTCTTCTCTCAACTCATCAAAGTCATTCTCCATCCAGCTTTGTTCCATTGCTGGTGAGGAGCTGCATTCCTTAGTTGGAAATGCAGAAATCACCTGTCTTCTATGTTGCTCATGTGGGAGCTGTAGACCAGAGCTGTTCCTATTTGGCCATCTTGGAACCATCCCCTGGGCCTGGATAATTCTAATCTGACTCTAGCAATAGCTTCTGGTCTACTTTAGTGGGTTGTTGTAAGGATGAAAACAAGTTAATATGTATCACAGCATAGTGTTATGCAAATGTTACTTCCTCTTATATATTTTAAGTCATTAATTCACCAGCCCTACCTCTGATCCCTTAAGAAGTTAATCATTTGACCACCTTAATAGCTTAGAAGTATCTGTTAAATAGAATTGAGATTCAACACAGGATTGAAGGCAATTACAGTTTCTGGTAAAGTTAAACTGTTCTAATTAATATTATTATGAATTTCATTGTTATTTTTATTAAACGGAAGCCAAAAATTATTTCTGGCTCAGAAATAGAAAGAGCAAACTATTTCTTGAGCCCAAGACACAAAGACCATCCCTCCCCAAGGCTCAGAGGTGGCATAATAAAGAGCTCCTGGAGTAATCCTCCCTGCATTGCATTGTTAAAGCTCTCCTACCTCTCCTACGGGACGCCCATGGGCTGTAATTGCTCTAGTTTGACTTGGCCTGTCGAGCTACCTGAATTAAGTGAGTGAATTGAAATTTTTAGTGGAATCATCTGGGAAGTCACCTTTAACCCTCCCCAGTGCTCAGCCCAGCCCACTGCTCATTACAGTGGAGACCACATCACCTCCACCCACTTCCTTTTAGGAGAGTGCACTCAACTCTTTCTCTGCGCTGGAACCTGGCAAAGCTCTTACTGAATGAGGGTGGAGAAGGGCAGGCAGCCAATGGTACTCTCTGCACCTGAGCACCAGGGCCTTAAAACCCAGCTTTTAACATCAACCTGCTGAGGGATGGGGCCACACTTTGAATTAATCATCCTTGGACTCTAGGTTAGAAGCCCAGAGTTTAATTCCCCTTCTTCCACTTATTAGTTCTGTGGAATTTAGCAAATCATGTACAGTCTTGGACCCCCAGTTTCTTCACTGTGTCTGAATTATTCATAGTAAAGAAGTCAAAAGGCAGAGGCAGGGGAGGAACAGTAAAGTGTGAGGCTGACTCAGTTCCAATCTCATGCACAGCACCCCTTTCCTTCATCACTCAACAGACATGTATTATGTGCTGACTGTGTGCCAGGTACCGTGTTAGGTGGAGGGAAGATTAGGTTGAAGAAAACATTATTTCATCCCTTGAGTCATATTTATACACTCATACGTACACATCAAGAGGTACTATAATAATCTAGAATGAGAGATGAACAAATGAATTATAACAGAATGTGGTTAGTACAGTGATAGCGATAAGAGTAGAACATACATGGGCCTAGGGAAGAGGAGTGTTTCCTAATTTAGACAGGGAGGGGGTTGGAGAGTCTTTCTGGAAGGGTGATGCCTGACTTAGGTTTTAAGAGCTGAATCAGAATTTGGGATGGGAGAAAGACAGTGTCTTTAAGCATGAGTGAGTAGCAAGAAAATTTGGCAAAGGTTCAAAAGGTGTGTGGAGTGTGCTGAGGATGTGGAAAACTGTGTGCAGGTATAGGGACATCACTACAAGGTTTGAAATAGGGATGTTCTGCAAAGAGCTCTACACTTTTAAAACATTACTCTTGAGACTGTAAAGTTAGGGGTGACCACACTTGGAGGCAAGGAGACAAGTCAAATAAGCTTTTGCATTGACTGAGGCAAGAGCTGATGAGAAAAGTGACAGTAGAAATGGAAGAGATAGGCTTCTTTTTAAATTAGCAGAATAAAAATAAGCAGCCAAAATAAAACATTAAAGACAGGATCAACAGGGAGGAGAGGCACTAGCTATTTTGGTCTTTGGCTTCATAAGACTGGTCCTATTAGCAGCCTCTTGGAAGGTGTCTTCATGTGGTCCCCTGCTCTCCAATGGTTAACTTCTGGGCAACACACACACACACACACACACACACACACAAATGCACAAACACGCACACAAACATACACATGGATGCATGTGTGTATGTGTGACACATGTATCATGTGAATGTAGGCACTCACACATACACATAAGAACATACATATATTGAGCAATCTACACACACATACATGAATACACACAAGCACCTGCACAAATGCATACATGCACAGGCACAAATCCATATGCACACACATATACATCAATCCATTTAAAGAAAATATTCTTATTATTTCTACTTTCCAGATAAGAAAACAGAGGCACAGAGGTTAAGTGACTGCCCACAGTCACACAACTATTACATGACAGAGCCAGGATTTGAACACAAATAATCTTGCCCCAAGCTCTGCATCTAACGTCCATGTAAAATCACCTCCAGAAGCAAAACACAGGTCACCTACAAAATAAAAAAATCATACTAGTTGTATTAGTTCATTTTCATGCTGCTGATAAAGACAAACCTGAGATTGGGAAGAAATACAGGTTTAATTGGACTTACAGTTCCACATGACTGGGGAGGCCCCAGAATCAAGGCAGGAGGCAAAAAGCACTTCTTACATGGTGGCAGCAAGAGAAAATGAGGAAGAAGCAAAAGCAGAAACCCCTGATAAACCCATCAGCTATTGTGAGACTTATTCACTATCACGAGAATAGCATGGGAAAGATCAGCCCCCATGATTCAATTACCTCCCCCTAGGTCCCTCCCACAATGTGTGGGAATTCTGGGAGATATAATTCAAGTTGACATTTGAATGTGGACACAGTCAAACCATATCATTATGTCCCTGACCCCTCCAAATCTCATGTCCTCAGACTTCAAAACCAATCATGCCTTCCCAACAGTCCTCCAAAGTCTTAACTCATTTCAGCATTAACCCAAACGTCCACAGTCCAAAGTCTCATCTGAGACAAGGTACGTCCCTTCCACCTATGAGCCTGTAAAATCCAAAACAAACTAGCTACTTTGTCGATACAATGGGAGTATAGGTATTGGATAAATAAAGCCATTCCAAATGGGAGAAATTGGCCAAAAAAAAGGGGGTTACAGGGCCCATGCAAGTCCGAAATCCAGCAGTGCAGTCAAATTTTAAAGCTCCAAAATGATCTCCTTTTACTCCAGGTCTCATATCCAGGTCACGCTGATGCAAGAAGTGGGTTCCTATGGTCTTGGGCAGCTCTGTACCTGTGGCTTTGCAGGATACAGCCTCCCTCCTGGCTGCTTTCATGGGCTGGCATTGAGAGCCTGAGGCTTTTCAAGGCGCACAGTGCAAGCTGTTGGTGGATCTACCATCTGGGGTCTGGAGGATGGTGGTTCTCTTCTCACAGCTCCACTAAGCAGTGCCCCAGTACGGACTCTCTGTGGGGGTTCCGACCCCACATTTCACTTCCACACTGCCCTAGCAGAGATTCTCCAAGAGGGCCTCAACCCTGCAGCAAACTTTTGCCTGGGCATCCAGGCATTTCCAAACATCTTCTGAAATCTAGCTGGAGATTCCCAAACCTCAATTCTTGACTTCTGTGCACCCACAAGCTCAACCCCATGTGGAAGCTGCCAAGGCTTGGGGCTTCCACCCTCTGAAGCCACGGCCTGAGTTCTATGTTGGCCCCTTTCAGCCATGGCTGGAGCAACTGGGACACAGGGCACAAAGTCCCTAGGCTGCACACAGCATGGGGACCTTGGGCCCAGCCCAAGAAACCACTTTTTCCTCCTGGGCCTCCAGGCCTGTGATGGGAGGGGGTGCTGTGAAGGTCTCTGACATGGCCTGGAGACATTTTCCCCCTGGTCTTGGAGATTGACATTAGGGTCCTTGCTACTTATGCAAATTTCTGCAGCCAGCTTGATTTCTCCCCAGAAAATGGGTTTTTCTTTTCTATTACATTGTCAGGCTGCAAATTTTCCGAACTTTTATGCTCTGCTTCCCTTATAAAACTGAATGCCTTTAACAGTACCCAAGTCACATCTTGAATGTTTTGCTGCTTAGAAATTTCTTCCACCAGATACTCTAAATCATCTCTCTCAAGTTCAAAATTCCACAGATCTCTAGGGCAGGGGTAAAATGCCGCCATTCTCTTTACTAAAGTATAACAAGAGTCACCTTTGCTCCAGTTCCCAACACGTTACTCATCTCCATCTAAGACCACCTCAGCTTGGATCTTATTGTCCATATCACTATCAGCATTTTGGGCAAAGCCATTCAACAAGTCTCTAGGAAGTTCCAAACTTTCCCACATTTCCTCTCTTCTTCTTAGCCCTCCAAACTGTTCCAACCTCGGCCTGTTACCTAGTTCCTAAGTCACTTCCACATTTTTGGGTATCTCTTCAGCAGTGCCCCACTCTACTGGTATCAATTTACTGTATTCATTTGTTTTCATACTGCTGATAAAGACATACCCAAGACTGGGAAGAAATACAGTTTAATTGGACTTACAGTTCCACATGGCTGAGGAGGCCTCAGAATCATGGCGGGAGGCAAAAAGCACTTCTTACACGGTGGCAGCAAGAGAAAATGAGGAGGAAGCAAAAGTGGAAACCCCTGATAAACCCATCAGATCTCATGAGACTTATTCACTATTATGAGAATAGCATGGGAAAGACTGGCCCACATGATTCAACCACCTCTCCCTAGGTCCCTCCCACAACACATGGGAATTCTGGGAGATAAAATTCAAGTTGAGATTTGAATGGAGACACAGCCAAACCATATCACCAGTCTCAATATCCCCTTTGTAATCCACACAATTTGGTGACCCCAAAATTTTAAAAAAATTAATAATTCCTAGAGTTTTGATGAAAAGATGTTTCCAATCCAATAATGTTATACATAACAAATTTGTCTTTCAAGTGTAAAAGCAAAAGAAAGTTATTCTAGTTATGCAAGTACCAATCCTGAAAGATTTAGTGGAAGCTATACTTTTACCAGCTAAATGAAGAAGCAAATTAAGAGTCCAATAATTATAAAATCAAGATATGAGTGGACTGATGGCTAGTCCTGAAATGAATTATAATAGAGAAAAATCTAAATAATTGAGAATATATACAAAACTAAATACCAATTTCAAAAACCGTTATTATAAATGGTTTTGATATGTTAGAAAAGATAATTCTAACATATCAAATAACAATTCCATTATTTTAAAGCCCCAGATTATATATATATTCAAAAGATAATATTTTATCCTTAAAAATAGATTGAAGAGTACATAGAAAGACTTAATGTTAACTACCAAATGAAGAATTGAGTAAACACTTTTCCAACCTCAGGACAAGATAAAAGTAAAGACATCTTTGCCCTTATAGTAAAAAATCTAAAGCAAAGTAAAAACAAACAAAAAACCTAAGCCTAGATAACCAAGAGCATTACAAAGAATGAGAAAAATTAAAGCATTATAGGACTAAATATAAATAGATAAAATTTCCTATTATGAGGAAAGAACACTAGAACTCTGTTAAATAATAAATAAATAATATTTTTTAGTGTCATCCTGAAACAAGTGATACAAAATGTTGAAAAACAGAAAAATGGGCAAATATATGTAAGCAAATGTAAATCTTAAATGTGTATTGCAATTTCTAGTTGAAAAACTAGAAATCAAGGCCAAAAAAGCACTAAAACATATGAATTTAAGTTAGGATAAAAATTTAAATCAACTGCTATGAAGAAAGATTTGAATTTAATATTAATAAACTGATAATTTGCAGTGAAAAGATAATAGTCATCAGTCATTGTGTATTGAAAAATATTGTATCAAGATACATAAGGTGCAAACTGTTAGAAATAACTTGTAGAAGAATAAATTTACAAAAGCACAATGGTGGTGGGAAGTTTGAACATACCTTTGTAAATACTAGACATATTAAATAAGCTGCAAAGCAAGCATATTGATGATATAAATAATATATTACAAGGGAATATTAATATATTTTATACATATGTATTTATGCATATGTGTACATTTCTATATAATTTGAAATCTGTACTCTAAGAGTAAAGATTACACAATTCTTTTCAATGGCCCATGCTACACCTACAATATACTCATCATATATCATTTATAAGTCCACAAAAAAAGATGAGATAAAAATCGTACAAGCCACAGTGAATACACTTAAACTTAATTTCATAATTTATATTGAATGTCCCAAACACTTTGAAAGATTTTAAAATCCACTGTCCTAAATAATTCTCAGATAAAAAAGAAATAACATTTTTATTTGCATATAATTTTGAAAACAACAGTAATAATAAGAAGACTCCAGGTTAATACATATTGGATGCATCTAAAACCAATCTCAAGGAAAATCTAATGAATCTCAAATGCTTTCAGCATTAAACACAAATGAATGAAAACAGCTGAATCCCCTAGTTTTAACTAAATAATTAAATTGAGAAATCATTAATAAATATAATGAAAAATGAAAAACTAGTAAAGTTAAGCATGTTACTAAATTATAAAATAAAATCTGTAGAACTGATAAAAATTAAATCTAAAAGCAGATTATATGCCTAGTAAATAAAATAGCTAATCAGGAAATACATAAAATTAAGAGTGAGAAAGGTGCATAATCAAAAATAGATATTTTTTTAAAAATCAGTTTTCAAAAGGCTGGAATTTTAGAAAATAATTTCCTAGAAGAATATAAATCATCCAACCTGACTCAAGATTGAAGAAGACCTAAACTGATAACCTGGCCAGGAGGAGTGGGGTGGTAAGTTGGAAATATTTTCAAAGAATTGAATATCTTCAATGACAGCATCAGACCCAGAGAGTTTTATAGGCAAAAGGAATTCAAACTTTTAAGAGACAGAAAACTTCTATATGTATTCACATAAGTCAATATATAATATATACGAAATCATTAGTATATATATGGAAGTTTTCTGATCCATTTTTTAAAAGCTAGAACAAGTACCTGCTTTTGAAAAACACATCCTGACAAAAGTAACCTTGAAAATAAAGTATAAACCAAGCTCCCTTTTTAATATACAGGTAAAAGCAATTTTAAGTAAAATTGAAAGTACATTTTAGTAATTCAACTGAATTTATTTCAAGATTAGAATCCATCATATTATTTCATTAGAGGATAAAATTCACACTTGATGGAGGATTTTAAAAAGTGTTTTATAAAACTTAACTGGGCATAGGAGAATGTTATTTTAACATAAAAATGAGTGTATCTCTTAGGCAGGGCTTAAGCTGCTTGCTGAAAATGTATAGACATGAGCCTCATCCTAACCTCTGCACCTGAAACATGAATTCTCAGATTCTGTATTGTTAACAAAAATACAATTAATTCTCATAAACGCCAAAGTTTGAGAACCACTAATCTCAATAAAACTAGCTAATGGCATAGTTAACATTGAAATAAGAGCAGCTTTCCCCCATTAAATTCAGGGAAAATATAAGGGTATATGCTCTCAGCCTAATTAATTATCTCAACTCTGAAAATAAAAGATGTAAATATTTGAAAATAATATCTAACCACTATTATTTGAATTATTATCATTATCATTCTGGTAAGCTCCAATGAATTAAAGATCCTTCATAATGAATAAGAGCATATTCAGTAAGTTGGAGAAAAACTGAGTATATAAAAATGAATAACTTTCTTATATACTGGCAATAACTGGCTAGAAAAACAATGAGGAGAAAGTATTCAATTTATAATAGAATAAAATAAATGTGTAAGAATAAACTTATCAAAAATTATTTAGGGCCTTTATAAAGAAGACCTTAAAACTTTACAAAGGCACATAAAAGCATATTTGAATAAATTGAGAGAAATAACATTTTCTTAGAAAGTAAGACTTAATATTGTAAAGGTATCAATTAAATAATAAATGATTTAAAATTTAACCATCAAATTGTTTTAACACAAACACCACTGTCTGAAACCATATACAAGGAAAATAAACATAAGACAATAGCTAGGAAAATTACAACAAAACTAATGACAGGGGCTTACTTTACCTGATATTAAAATCTATCATAAACCTATAGGAATTAAAATAATTTATTACTGGTGCAGAGATAGTTGGGAAAAGCAGATACCAAAGACAGTTTACATAAGGGCATGAAGACCACTCCACATTCTTGGTTCTCTTCTGTGCCCCCTTCACATCTGCAGTTTCTAGGAGTTGGGTGCTCTAGAACGTCATCTTGAAATTCTTTCCTGTCTGTTATACTCATATCTCGTTGTTATACTCATATCTTGTCTGTTATACTCATATCATCTTATTTCTTTTCATGACTTTAAATACCCTTGGCTGTGCTTTTGAACACGAAATGTTCATTTCTAGCACCTGTCTCTCCTGGAACTGCAGATTCTCCTGCCCATTTGCCTGTTTGACCTCCCCCTTGGAAGTCCCTACAGCATCACAAATGTCACACATCCAAAACCATATTCTTAATATTCCCATCCAAATTCCTCTCCTAGGTCCCCAGTCTCAGGCACCATTGCCATCCTCATAGTTGCTTACATCAAAAGCCCCATGGAAACACTTTGATCTCTTTCTTTTTCCCAAACCCTATATCTAATTAATCAGGAAAGCCTGTGGACTTACTTACAAACTGTATCTTGAATACAGCCACTTTTCATCACTTTTCTGCCACAACCCTTACCCAAGCACTGTCATTCTTGCCTAGGTCACTGTAAGAGCCTTCTCACTGGTCTTCCTGCTTCCCTTCTGACCTCTTTTAATCCACTTTTTATGTGGCAGCCAAAATGATTCTTATAAACTAATAACTGGCCATTTTCTTCCTCTACTCAAAAACCACTAATAGCTTCCAATCACACTTAGAATAAATAGCTGAAATCCTTGCTTGGTCTCCAAAAGCCCAGTATGTTCTGGTCTTGGCTTTAGTGCTGTGCTGGTTCAACAACCAGTTGTGAAAAATATGTATGCCCATATACACATATGTGTGTTTATTATACATTTCACTGATATAAAGGATATGTTGCACACAATTTGCAAATGGCAATAAACTCTACAGTATTGTTCACTGTAAATTCCATATACTCAATTAATTCTTACAGAATGCTTTCACTGTTTTTTGCCAGACTTGTGTATCCTTAGCAAACCTATGGCTACAATCGATGAGTGAGTATAGTTCCAAAATGAATGTTGCTTGACATACTTCTTTATATTAATTCATAAGAAGAAAGTGAAACAATGAAAACATATGCTAGAACTTCACTTGCTCATCAGTGGTGCAAACAACGTTTTGCTGGATTGGATAATAATTTGTAAATACTGGGAGATTATTTCCTCAATTTTTTGTGCTCTCCATAATGTAAATGCTACAGACACAACACAATTTTAAGCTTAATCTACATTAACATTTTCTCTATCATTTGAAGTCTAGACAATCGACATAAGAATGTTTAAAAGCCCTGGATTTATGGAATTTGCTGATTTCCATGGTGTAGATATTTTCACCATGGCTGATTTAAAGCTACCAACATGTTGTCACTGAGCTCAGAATAGTGGAGGTACACACGGTAGCTCATGGTTGTACAGTGTTTCCACCATGCAGATAAAATAAATGCAGTTAACCTCCAGAGCAGAGCTAATAGTTAATCGTAATAAAACAATTAAGAAGTTCAAAGAGAATAAAATACCTAGGAATCCAACTTACAAGGGATGTGAAGGACCTCTTCAAGGAGAACTACAAACCACTGCTCAATGAAACAAAAGAGGATACAAACAAATGGAAGAACATTCCATGCTCATGGGTTGGAAGAATCAATATCATGAAAATGGCCATACTGCCCAAGGTAATTTATAGATTCAATGCCATCCCCATCAAGCTACCAGTGACTTTCTTCACAGAATTGGAAAAACTACTTTAAAGTTCATATGGAACCAAAAAAGAGCCCGCATCACCAAGTCAATCCTAAGCCAAAAGAACAAAGCTGGAGGCATCATGCTACCTGACTTCAAACTATACTACAAGGCTACAGTAACCAAAACAGCATGGTACAGGTACCACAACAGAGACATAGATCAATGGAACAGAACAGAGCCCTCAGAAATAATGCCGCATATCTACAACTATGTGATCTTTGACAAACCTGACAAAAACAAGCAATGGGATAAGGATTCCCTATTTAATAAATGGTGCTGGGAAAATGGGCTAGCCATATGTAGAAAGCTGAAACTGGATCCCTTCCTTACACCTTATACAAAAATTAATTCAAGATGGATTAAAGACTTACATGTTAGACCTAAAACCATAAAAACCCTAGAAGAAAACCTAGGCAATACCATTCAGGACATAGGCGTGGGCAAGGACTTCATGTCTAAAACAATAAAAGCAATGGCAACAAAAGCCAAAATTGACAAATGGGATCTAATTAAACTAAAGAGCTTCTGCACAGCAAAAGAAACTACCATCAGAGTGAACAGGCAACCTACAGAATGGGAGAAAACTTTCGCAACCTACTCATCTGACAAAGGGCTAATATCCAGAATCTACAATAAACTCAAACAAATTTACAAGAAAAAAACAAACAACCCCATCAAAAAGTGGGCGAAGGACATGAACAGACACTTCTCAAAAGAAGACATTTATGCAGCCAAAAGACACATGCAAAAATGCTCATCATCACTGGCCATCAGAGAAATGCAAATCAAAACCACAATGAGATACCATCTCACACCAGTTAGAATGGCCATCATTAAAAAGTCAGGAAACAACAGGTGCTGGAGAGGATGTGGAGAAATAGGAACACTTTTACACTGTTGGTGGGACTGTAAACTAGTTCAACCATTGTGGAAGTCAGTGTGGTGATTCCTCAGGGATCTAGAACTAGGAATACCATTTGACCCAGCCATCCCATTACTGGGTATATACCCAAAGGATTATAAATCATGCTGCTATAAAGACACATGCACACGTATGTTTATTGCGGCACTATTAACGATAGCAAAGACTTGGAACCAACCCAAATGTCCAACAACGATAGACTGGATTAAGAAAATGTGGCACATATACACCATGGAATACTATGCAGCCATAAAAAATGATGAGTTCATGTCCTTTGTAGGGACATGGATGAAACTGGAAATCATCATTCTCAGTAAACTATCGCAAGGACGAAAAACCAAACACCACATGTTCTCACTCATAGGTGGGAATTGAACAATGAGAACTCACGGACATAGGAAGGGGAACATCACACTCCGGGGACTGTTGTGGGGTGGGGAGAGGGGGGAGGGACAGCATTAGGAGATATACCTAATGCTAAATGACAAGTTAATGGGTGCAGCAAAACAACACGGCACATGGATACATATGTAACAAACCTGCACATTGTGCACATGTACCCTAAAACCTAAAGTATAATAATAATAATAATAAAAAGAAATAATACAGTTTAAAATAATGATAAAAAGTATGGTATAGTAAATACTGGGCAATAGGAATTTTTCAGCTCCATTATAATCTTAATATATGAGCAAATATTAATAAAATATAAAAGAAAAATGCAATAGATAATTTTGATAAACTCAGAAACTGCTTTTTTAAAAGGCTAATAAAATTGACAAACTTCTGGCAGGACTGATTTGTTCTTAACAGAGAATTTTTTAAAAGAAAAAGTTTTTATAACTCATCTCATGAGGTTAGTGAGAGCTTGATAGTAAATCCCAATGGAGAGTCTGAGAAAAAAATCTTTGATGCCAGTTACAAACTCAGATGCAAAAAGTATCCAAATAATATATTAATAACACTCTTATAGAAATGCACAGAAAATATAATTGCATTATGACCAAGATGAAGTCCAGGAATGTGTGTTTGGTAAGAAAGTAGAGGAGAGAAAAGCCATATGGTCATTTCAGAAAAGTCAACAAACTTTAATGGCCAAAAATAAATAAATACATAAATTGTTAGAAAGAAGGAATAGAAGGAACATATTTAACTCCAGAAAAGGTATCTTCTAGTTCTAACAATTAACATCATACTTGCTAATGAGCTTTATTGTTCATAACTGGTCTTCCCAAGGGAGATGTACAAACCAGTGATCTTACTGAGAAACTGAGGATCCCCTTAAGGAATTGTAGTAACCATTGATCTTTTTAAGTTTAATGTAATTTAATTTAATTTTAAGTTCTGGGATATATGTGCAGGTTTGTTACATAGGTAAATATGTGCCATGGTGGTTTGCTGCACCTAGCAACCTATCACTTAGATATTCAGCCCTACATGCATTACCTATTTATCCTGATGCTCTCCCTCCCCTGCACCCCATAACAGGCCTCAGTATGTCTTGTTCTCCTCCCTGTCTTCATGTGTTCTCATTGTTTAGCTCTGACTTATAAGTGAGAACATGCGGTGTTTGGTTTTCTGTTCCAGTGTTAGTTTGCTGAGGATAATGGCTTCCAGCTCCATCCATGTCCCTGCAAAGGACAGGATCTTGTTCTTTTTTATGGCTGTGTAGTATTCCATGATGTGTATGTACAACATTTTCTTTATCCAGTCTATAATTGATGGGAATTTGGGTTGACACCATGTCTTTGCTATTGTGAATAGTGCTGCAGTGAACATATGCACGCATGTATCTTTATAAAAGAGTGATTTATAGTCCTTTGGGTAGATACCCAGTAATGGGATTGCTGGATCAAATGTTATTTCTGTAACCATTGATCTTATTGAGAAAACCATTTCAGCTGTGTAGAAGAACACTCTGGGATGAGGTCTTTCAGTGGACATTTTGCTTCACCTGCTGCGTAGGAAACTATGGCTCTAACCAGATCCTGGTAACATTCAAAAATATCACTGACTTGGTCCAGTGTCTGTGGTTGGTGGCCCTGTCCACAATGGGTATTCACCTCAGCAAGATACATTAAACCTTACATCTGGAACTCTCTGCAACCAATGGTCATTTGAGGGAACCGATCCTCAGTGTCTCTTCAGATATATACAAGTAGCATGCTTGTCAACTTGTCAGCAGTAGCCATATTCAGCTTCCTAGGGAAGAGCTCTGGACTATTTTCCATGGGACCTGGACTACCATGGATCATTAGACTCACCTCCATGCCCACCAAGAGAGCAACTTCTGCCATTGCTATCAGTTGCTCACAGGTGAGAGAAGAATGTTGGTTTATAGTGAGAGCTGGACATGAATATTGTTCTGATAGGAATAAGAATATAGCTTTCACTGTATCTGTAATCAGATTCAGTTTCTTTTTGATGATGAGAGAGAGTACTCTGTTTTTCTATCAATGAAAGAAGAGGTGAGGGCTGAGCCACCTCACAGGAGTCCTAAGTTTTGCAGTGAGGGCTTAATAGAGGGAGAAATGAATGACTAGAATGTGGAATGTCTAACACTCATCAGCAAAGGATGTTTCAGTGCGTCGCTGTGGCTCCGAATAGATATTCCTCAGTAGATATTCATCAATGGATCTTGCCTGCAGCAATTATTAGTGTAGTGATTAGGTGATTTTCTATTTCATTCTGAATTAAATTTATTTTTATTAAAGCAACCTTATTTTCCAAAAAAAAGGAGAGAAAGTGATTTGATTTTTATTTCTGACAATAGTCTGAAGTAGGAAACTTGAAAACTCTTTACAAATGCCAGCTAATGTATTACAACCATCCTATTACATGCATAGACATGGCCCAAGAAAATAAATTCCCAGATTTCAAAAACAAGGAGAAAATGAAAAACCAAAGGGCCTGAACTAATCCTGCAGCAGCCCTAGGGGAGTTTCATGGTCTCAGTGACTCAGGGATATTAGTTTTAATGACCTCATAGGGAAATGAAACAAGGTCTTGATCCTGCTTATGATGAGGAATAGAACTGAGACTTCTACATAAAAGCCAGGTTTCTAGAAAGTGTTCACATTCTGTAAAAGGATAGTCTAGAAAGCATCAAAACAAAAGCTTTGCTTGTTCTCGTCTAGCCTCTCAGTGGGAAAAAAAGGTGTCTCATGGGCCTATGTTTACACAATTATAGGTATGAAATTTAAGCTTTCTGCAGGACCTTCCTACATTACAAATATACATAAAAACAATTCCAGGATGGTGATATTCTTGGAGCATCTGACAGATGCAAAATAAAAATCAATTTGTAAAGACATACCTTTAATCTAGGCTGTATACGTTTCCTACAGATAAAATCATTTAAACATGAGCTCACAATGAAAACTCACAAAATATGTGAAAAAGCTCTTTTTGCTTCGTGAGATCAGCAGACACAGTGAAAGGATTTGATGGTCAAGAACATCAGATATAAAACTATAAGATAGAAATGACATGAATATTATTAAAATGATTAAAATGTAAAAAAAAAGCAGAAAGAATAATGCACTATCTAAAAAGAATCAAATATCAACTAACAACAGAGCTCCAAATACGTGAAGCAAAAACTGACAGAATTGAAAAGACAAACAAACATTTCAAGAATAGCAGTTGGAGACTTCAATGACAGGCTTTCAATAATGGATTGAACAAGTAGGCAGAAGATCAACAAATAAATAGAAGACTTGAAAAATGCTATACATCAACTAGACCTAACAGACATTAATAGAACATTCCACCCAGTAAGAGCAGAACAGACATTCTTCTCAAGTATGCATGGAGCACCCATGCGTTAGACCATAAAACAAGTTTTGATAAATTTAAAAGAACTGAAACCATGCAAAGTGTGTTCTTCATAATACAATGAAATTAAAAAAATAATTACATAAAGAAATTTGTTTTAAACACAAATATGTGGCAATCAAACAACACAGTCCTAAATAATTAAGAAGTGAGTGAAGAAATCACAAGGGAAATTATAAAACATCTTGGGATGAATTAAAGCAAATAAAAAAACCACACCAAAACTTTGAAGATTCTGCTAAAGTAATGTGCACAAGGAAATTTATAATTGTAAATGCCTATATTAAAAAAGGTGGAAGATATGAAATCAATAACCTAAATTCCACTATAAGAAACCACAAGAGGAGAAGTAAATTAAACACAAAGCAAACAAAGTGTGTTAGCCCATTCTTGCATTGCCGTAAAGGAATGCCCAGGCTGGATAATTTATAAAGAAAAGAGTTTTAATTGGCTCACAGTTCTGCAGGCTGTACAAACAGGCAACAGTATCTGCTCAGCTTCTGGTGAGAGCCTCAGGAAACTTACAATCATAGCAGAAGGTGAAGACGAGCAGGTGCATCACATGGCAAGAGTGGTAGCAAGAAAGGCAGGGAAGGTGTCATACATTTTTAAACAACCAGATCTTGTGTGAACTCACTCATCACTAAGGGGATGACACTAAGCCATTTATGAAGAATCTGCACCCATGCTCCAAACACCTTCCACCGGTCCACACTCCTGAACACTGGGATTACATTTCAACATGAGATTCAAAGGGGACAAATATCCAAACCATATCATTAGGAAAGAATTTAGGGTAGAAATTAATAAAATCAAGAATAGAAAAAATAGAGAAAATCAACGAAACCAAAAGTTAGTTCTTAGAAACAATCAACAATATTGACAAACCTTTAGCTAGACCAAGCTAGACCAAGAAAAATGAGAATAGACTCAATTACTCAAATCAAGAATGAAAGAGAGGAAATGACAACCAACCATACAGAAATAAAAAAAATTACATGATATTGCTATGAACAACTCTATTCTAACAAATTAGATAACTTAGATGAAATTGACAAATTACTAAAAAGGCATAAACTACTAAAACTGACCTAATAAGAAATAGATAATCTGAATAGACCTATAACAAGTGAAAAGAATGAATTAATAATTTAAAAGCCAGCCACGAGGAAAGCCCAGCCCCAGATGGCTTCAAAGATAAATTTAACCAAACACTTAATGAAAAATTAGTACCAATTCTTCACAAATGCTTCCAGAAAACAAAAGAATAGGGCACAATTCTCAGCTCATTCTACGAGACCAATACTACCCTGACACCAAAACCAGACAAATAAATCACGTAAAGAAAACTACAGACCAATATCCTTTAGAAATATTCAAGCAAGAAACCCTCAGGAAGCTGAATCTAGCCATATATACAAAGGATTACACACCATAAGCAAGTGGAAATTATCCTAGGAATGCAAGGTTGGGTCAACTTATGAAAATCGATCAATATAAAATATAACATTAATAGAATAAAGAAAAAACACATCACCAACAAGCACATAAAAAGATACTTCACATTATTAGTCATCAAGAAAATGCAAATCAAAACTACAATGAGACACAACTTCATATCCATTAAAATGGCTAGAATAAAAACAGTCACATACCTATAAACGTTGGGAAGGATATATACAAATCAAAACCTTTAGGCATTTTAAGTGGGAATGCAAAATGGTGCAACACTTGAGAAAACAGTTTGGCAGTTTTGCAAATTGTCAAACACAGACTTACCATATGATTCAGCAATTTCACTCCTAGGTATTTGCCCAAGGGAAATGAAAACACATGCCCACACAAAAGTGTGTGTACAATGTTAATAGTATTATTCATATTAACTGTAAGGTGAAGCAACCCACATGTTTAGCAACTGATAAACGGATACACATCATGTGACATATTCATGTAATGATGTAGTATTTAGCAATTAAAAAGAACAACGTGCTGATACATGCACTTTGGATGAACCTTGAAAACATTATGCTAACTGAAGAAGTCAGATAGAAAAACCACATCCTGTCTGATTCCATTTATATTAAAATATCAGAATAGGCAAATCTATAGAGACAGAAAATAAATTAATGGTTGCCTAGGATTTAGGAAGGGAGCAAAATGGAGAGTGACTGCTAATAGGTGGAGCATTTTGTTTTTTAGTTTGTGGTGGTAATTGCACAACTGTGTGAGTATACTATAATCCACTGGATTGTATACCTTAAGATTGTATACCATAATATAATTTTATGGTATGTGAATTTGATATGGTTTAGATCTGTGTCCCCACCAAATCTCATGTTGAGTTGTAATCCCCAACATCAGAGGTGGGGCCTGGTAGGGGGTGATGGGATCATAGGGGTGGATTTCTCATGAATGGTTTAACACCATCCCCCTTGATACTCTCCTCATGATACTGAGTTCCCTTGAGATCTGGTCACTTAAAAGTGTGTGACACCTCCCCCCTCACTCTCTCTTGCACCTGCTCCCACCATATGAGACACCTACTTCTCCTTCACCTTCTGCCATGATTGTAAGTTTCCTGAGACCTCCCCAGAAGCCATGCAGATGCCAGCATCATGTCTCCTGTACAATCTGTGGAGCTGTGAGCCAATTAAATTATAAATTATCCAGTCACAGCTATTTCTTTACAGCAATGCAAGAACAGGGTAATACAGAATTATATCTGAATAAAGATGTTTTTAAAAACAACCAACTATAATGAGGCACTGCAAAATAAAGAAATGGTGCTACAGGCTGAATTGTGCCCTCTGTCCAAATTCATATGTGGAAGTCCTAATACTAGTTCCACAGAATGTGTCTGTATTTGAAGGTGGGGTCTTTAAAAAGTCAATTAAAGTAAAATTAGGTCTCATGGGTGGGCACTAATCCAATATGACTGGTGTCCTTATAAGAAGAGAAGATTATTTTGAGTTACAACCATCATTCTCAGCAAACTATTGCAAGAACAAAAAACTAAACACCACATGTTCTCACTCATAGGTGGGAATTGAACAGTGAGAACACTTGGACACAGGAAGGGGAACATTACACACCGGGGCCTGCTGTGGGGTGGGGGAAGGAGGGAGAGATAGCATTAGGAGATATACCTAATGTAAATGACGAGTTAATGGGTGTAGCACACCAACATGGCACATGTATACATATGTAATAAACCTGCACGTTGTGCACATGTACCCTAGAACTTAAAGTATAATTAAAAAAAAAAGAAGAAGATTAGGACACAGACAACACACAGACTGAGAGGTAACCATGTGAGGACACAGCAAGAAGATAGCCATTTGCAAGCCATGGAAAGAAGCCACAGAAGAAGCCAAACCTGCCAATGCCTTGATCTTGAACTTCTAGTCTCCAGAACTGTAAGAAATAAACCCCTGTTGTTTAAGCTACACTGTCTGTGGTTTTGTTAACCCTAGCAAATTACTGCAGATGGAAAACATGAGAGAGAAATAGGAATATGGAGAATAGACCAAAGGGTCTCACATACATCTGATAAGAGCTCCGGAAGAAGAACATAGAAAGAGTAGAGCCCAAGCAATACACAGATATAAAGAAATATCTGAATTGATCAAAGTAATAAACATTCAGATACAGAAACTGGACAAAGACATTCCAAAAAAGATAAAATAAAAACTACAGAGCAATATATCTTATGTTAATAAATGAAAAAAGGCATTTGGCAACATTTGATATCCATTCCTGCTAAAAGCTCTCATCAAACTAGAAATATATAACTTCTTTAACCTGATAAAAGACAGCTACAAAAAGCATAAAGTTAACATCAGACTTAATGTTACATAAAGACTGACTGCTTTCTCTCTAACTTGGGAGAAAAGCAAAGATATACAGTCTCACCACCTCTACTCAACATTGCACAAAAAGTCCTACCCAGTGCAATGAGTCAAGAAAAAAATAAAATGTATACTGGCTGGAAAAGAGGAAATAAAATAAATCCCATTTACAGGTTACTTCACTGGCTATCTAGAAAATTCCATAAATTTTGGATATTTGAATTTTGGAATAAATCTAAACAAAATGTGTAAGGCTTAATTGTGCCTATGTCATAAACCTAAAAATGTAAAAATAATGGCATATACAACAGAAGTTGAGAACTGAAGGGAAGAAGAGATGGAAAAAAAAGAAGGGCTATTAATTGCCTTGTTATATAGTCAAGAGTCAAGATGCTGTCTAAATAGAGAAATCAAGTAATAAAGATAGAGTTATATTGTTTAGAGAGTTATTATTCTCTGATACTTTTAAAAGTAGCAGATAGAACTAAACTTAGGACAAATAAAAAATGTAAATTGGAAGGGGATAAAAAGCAAGCAAAATTTCACATTACTGCTGGAGCACCAGATAACCCAGGCCACAGGGGAGTTCCTTGACCCTATTAAGCCCTGAATCTGACTTGGGGAGCAGTTTGGAGATGGTGAGAAGGAACGGTAGTGGGAAGTGCTCCATGTATGAAGGAGGCCATTCCTGATCCTAACTCATAGTGGGATGTTGGGGAACCTGCAGCCAGCACAGGAGGCAGTCACTGGTTTGGAGATCCGATTTGCACTCTTGTTCCCAGAGGAGGAAGAGCCTTCATGGCCAGAATTGAGAAGCAAGTATGATTTGGGCTCCAGCTGTTGGTGTAGGAGTTGGGTGCCACCCCTTTGCAGGACCAGACCAGGAGGAGTTTGGCCTGGGAACCATGGTTTGTCCTGGGCAGGGAGTTTTGTGGCCTGGGGAGTTTCTCAGTCTGAAGACAAACTGCTTGTGACTTGGCTGGCTGCTCAAGCTTGCTGCCAGTGACAGGCCACAGGAGGGATAATCACCAGGTCAGGAGCATGAGGGTGAGGTGGATCCCACTACTACCTACTAGGCCATGGAGCCCAAGCCACCCAACTTTCCCAGTGATAGCCATTTAGCATAGCAGCAGTTGCTCTTCTTCTCCCTGGAGCATTGTTCCAGGAGCCTGAGAACTGCCTTCTGACCTCCAATGAGACTTGCACTTGTGCCCACTGATGGGGGGCCCACGTGTAGGCTTTTCTGCCCCAGACCTCCCCAGCATTGCCCATACTCCCACCCCTGCCTGAGAGGCAGAGTATTGGGCCAGGACTGCTGGGAGTTCCACAGCCCAGCACATTGCCTGGGACACTTGAGCACTTCTTCTGGTTAAAAAAGGTCAAGCATAAACCCTACTACAATCTCCACAGCTGGCTCTCACCTGCAAGTGCTACCTACTAGCTGAAAGTTCAACCTGCACAGTCCATCTACTGACACAACTGCACAGCACTCAAGAAAGAGACAAGCTTTGTGCTACCTCTGTTCCATCATTGCCCACATCACTCTCACTTCTAAGGGGTCTTTGAGCCTACTCACTCACCTGATACATTGCTACTACAATTAGAATTTGAGAAGGCTACCACATTAATGTTATTTATAGCCAAGGAAATCATACAGTGTCTACACCACTGAGTGTACCCAGAAGCAAAGCCAAACAACCCTACTCAACATACATCATAGACACATCCTCAATAAAACGTGCCACCCCAAAGAAATTAAATTAATAAACAAGAAGTGAATGTTAGCCCAGATGCGAAGAAATCAGTGTAATAATACTGGAAGTATGAAAAAAAAACATGCTATCACACACACACACACACACACACACACACACAAAACAGTAGTTTTCTAGCAAGTAATCCTAACCAAAATGAAATCTTGGAAATCCCAGAATAAAAAAAATTCAAAATACTGATTTTAAAAAAGTTCAGTGAGATACAAGAGAAAACTGATAACCAATACAAATAAATCAGAACATCTATTCAGCATAAGAATGAGAAATTTATCAATGAGATAGATATGTTTGTAAAACAAAACAAAACAAACAAACAGAACTTCTGGAAATAAAAAAAGGAGTTACAAAATACAATTCAAAGCTTCAAGAATAGGCTATACCAAGCAGAAGAAAGAATCTCAGAACTTGGAAGGTAGGTCTTTTGAATTAATACAGTCAGACGAAAATAAAGAAAAAAAAAGATTGAAACAGAATGAACAAAGCCTTTGAGAAGTATGGGATTACATAAAATGATAAAACTTATGACCCATAGGTATTCCTGAGGGAGAAGAAGAAGCAACATATTTGTAAAACCTACTAAAGGAAATAATTGAGGAAAACAACCCTAGTCTAGCAACAGATATAGACATCCGGAAAGAAGTTCAGCAAACACAAGGAAAATACACTGCAAGAAGGATCTCACCATGACTTACAGTCATCAGACTCTCCAAAATCAACATTAAGAAAAAAAAAAACACAATAAAATCAGCAAGAGGAAAGCATCTAGTCACCTATAAAGGAAACTCCATCAGATTAACAGTAGACTTCTTGGGAGAAATCTTACAAGCCAGAAGATATTGGAATTCTATTTTCAAAATGCTTAAATTAAACAAAAAACTGTCAATTACAAATTTTGTATCCTTCTAGAATAAGCTTTTTAAAGGAAGGAAATATAGCCTTTCCCAGATGAGCAAACACTAAGGAAATTGGTCACCTTCAGACTTGACTTACAAGAAATGCTCAAAGCAGTTCTAAACATAGAAACAAATAGTTGATACTCACCATCATAAAAACACTCAAAAGTATAAAACTCAGAGATCTTATAAAGCAACCACGGAAAGGAAGAAGAGAAAAATATCAAATGGCAATATGACAGAATGTCACCCAACCGTAAAGACAAACAGACGAAGAAAAAAAAGCCAAGAATATGCAAGGAAACTAGAGTAGCTATATTTATATAAAATGAAACAAACTTTTAATCAATGAAAGTAAAAAACAAAGGCTAAGAAAGCCATTAGGTAATAATAAAGGGGTCAATTCAACAAAAATATGCAACAATCTTTACATATAAGCATCAAACACCAGAGCACTTAGATTCACAAAACAAATATTACTAGATCTAAAGAAAGAATAGACAGCAATGCAATAATAGTAGAGGACTTCAATACCATCTTACTTACATCACTAAACAGATCATCAAGAGAGAAAATCAACAAAGAAACATTGAATATAAATTGGCCTTTAGACCAAGTGGACCTAACAGACATTTACAGAACATTCTACCCAACAACTGCAGAATATATATTCTTCTCATCAGCACATGGCACATTCGCCAATATAGACCATATGTTAGGCCACAAAACAAGTCTCAATAATTTTTTAAAATGAAAATTAAATGAATTATCTTCTCAGACTATAGCAGAATAAAACTAGAAATAAATTCCAAGAGGAACTCTTGAAACTATACAAATACATGGAAATTAAACAACATATTCCTGAGCAATTTTTGGGTCAACAATGAAATTAAGACAAAAATATAAAATTTTTTTGAAATGAATGAAAATGGAAACACAACATACCAAAACCTCTGGGATACAGCAAAAGCAGTGCTAAAATGGAAGTTTATAATATTAAATGCCTACATCAAAAGTCTAGAAAGACCACAATTAACAACCTGATGTTGCACCTCAAGAACTAGAAAAACAAAAACAAACCAAGCACAAAGCTAGCAGAAGAAAAGAAAAACAAAGATCAGAGAAGAACTAAATGAAATTGAGAACAAAAGAACAATACAAAGAATCAACAAAACAAAAATTTTATTCTTTGAGAAGATAAACAAAACTGAGAGATCACTAGCTGAACTAACCAAGAAGAGAGATGATGCAAACAAACATAATCAGAAGTGAAATAGGAGACATTACTGCTGATACCACAGAAATACAAAAGTTCATCAAAGACTACTATAAATAACTATAAGCCCAGAAACTAGAACACCTAGAGGAAATGGATATATTCCTAGAAATATACAACCTCTCAAGATTGAACCAGGAAGAAAGAGAAATGCTGAACTGACCAATAACAAGTAGTGAGATTCAATCAGTAATAAAAAATCTCCTAATAAAAAAGCCCTGGACCAAATGAACTCACAGCTGACTTCAACCAAATGTACAAAGAAGAGCTGGTACCAATCCTTCTGAAGCTCTTCCAAAAAATAGAGCAGAAGGGAATCCCTTTAACACATTCTACAAATCCTGTATCACCTTGATAACAAAGTCAGACAAGGATACAAGAAAAGAAAACTGCAGACCAATATACCTGATGAATTTAGATGCAAAAATTATTAACAAAATACTAGCAAACCCAATCAAACAGCACATCAATTAAAAAAAAAACACAATCAAGTGGGTTTTATTCCAGGAGTATGAGGATGATTCAAAATATACAAATCAATAAATGTGATTCACCACATAAACAGAATTAAAAACAAAACCATATAATTATCTCAACAGGTGCAGAACAAAAGAATTCAATAAAATTCAGCATCCCTTCATAATTTTAAAAAACAGCCTTCAATAAGCTAGGCATAGAAGGAACATACCTCAAAATAATAAAATCCATATATGACAAACCCACAGCCAACATCATACTAAACAGGAAAAAGTTGATAGCATTCACCCTAAGAACTGGAACAAGACAGGATGCCTATGTTCACCCCTACTATTCAACATAGTACTGGAAGTCCTAGCCAGAGCAATCAGGCAAGGAATAGAAATTTTAAAAGAGAAAGTTAAATTATCTCTGTTCATTGGTGTTATAATCTTATGCCTAGAAGACCCTAAAAACTCCTTCAAAATATTCCTAGATTTGATAAATAAATTCAGCAAATTTTCAGGATACAAAATCAACGTACAAAAATTAGTAACATTTCTATAAACCAATAATGATCAAGCTGAGGACCAAATCAGGAAGTCAATCCCATTTACAATAGCTATTGTAAAGAGACCTAGGATGTATTTAACCAAGAAATTCAAAGATCTCTGCAAGGAAAACTACAAAACACAAATGAAAGAAACTGTAGAAAACACAAACAAATGGAAAAGCATCCCATGCTCATGGATCAGAAGAATCAATATTATTAAACTGACCATACAGTCCAAAGCAATCTGCAAGGTCAATGTAATCCCCATCAAAATACCAACATCATTTTTCACAGAATTAGGAAAAACAATCCTGAAGTTTACACAGATCTGAAAAAGAGCCTGAATCACCAAAGCAATTCTAAGCAAAAAGAAAAAAGTGGGAGCCATCACATTACCTGACTTAATTGTATTGCAAGGCTATACTAATCAAAATAGCATGGCACTAGTACTAACATAGATACATAAATCAATGGAAAAGAATAGAGAACCCAGAAATAAAACCACACACTTAAAGCCAACTGATCTTTGCAAAGTCAACAAAACATACACCGGGGAAGGGACAACCTAATCAATAAATGGAACTGGGAAATTTTTACTGCCAAATGCAAAAGAATGGAATTGGACCCCTTATGTCCCATCATATACAAAAATTAACTCAAGATGGATTGAACACTTAAATGTAAGACTTGAAACTACAGGAATTCTAGAAGAAAACCTAGGAAAATTTTGTCTGGACTTTGCTAGGCAAAGAATTTATGACTAAGACCTCAGAAGCAAATACAACAAAAGCTAAAATAGACAGACGGGATTTAATTAAACTAAAAAGTGAAAGAAATAATCAACAGCATGAACAAACAACATGCAAAGTGGGAAAAATACTTGAAAACTATGCATACAACAAGGAACTAATATTCAGAATCTACAAGGTACTCAATTCAACAACAACAGCAAAACACAAATAATCCCATTAAAAAGTGGGCAAAGAACATGAAAAGACATTTTTTAAAGAAGACATACAAATGGCCAACAAGCATATGAAAAAATGCTCAACATCACTAATCATCACAGAAATGCAAATCAAAACCACAATGAGACATTATCTTCTATCAGTCACAATGGCCATTATTAAAATGTCAAAAAATAACAGATGTTGGTGAGGATACAGAGAAAAGGGAATTCTTATACCCTGTTGATTGGGAATGGAAATTGGTACAACCTCTATGGAAAACATTATGGAGAATTCTCAAATAACTAAAAATACAATTTTCATTCTATCCAGCAATTCCACTACTCGGTATATACCCAAAGGAAAAGAAATTATTATATCAAAAAGATACCTGCACTTAGATGTTTATCACAGCACTATTCACAATACAAAGATATGGAACCAACCTATGTCCATCAACACACGATCAGATGTGGTAGATACATACCATAGAATACTACTCAGCCATGAAAAAGAATGAAATTATGTCTTTTGCAGCAACATGTATGGAACTGGAGGTCATTATCTAAAGTGAAATAACTCAGAAACAGGAAGTCAAATACCTCATGTTCTCTAAGTGGGAGCTAAAAAATGTGCACACATAGGCATAGGGTATGGAATAATAGACACTGGAGACTTGAAATGGTGAAGGGGTGAAAGAAGAGTGAGGGATGCAAAATTACCTTAGGGGTACAATGTACACTATTTGGGTGATGGTTACTCTACGAGCCCAGACTTCAGCACTATACAGTACATCCAAGTAACAAAACTGCATTTGTACCCCTTACATTTATATCCAAAAAGTGAGTGAAATTTATTATTTTTCATAACGGGCAATTAATAGATACACTTGAAAAACCACTTAGCACTGACAAATCAAGAAATAGATGTAAAAACATTAGCATTATGAAATAAGAACTAAAAAAGTATTTGAAATGTTACTAGCATTGAAGGTGGGGAAGAAAGCTTTTTTCATTTTATATCCTTTTATACTGTTTACATTTTTATTTCTTGGTGTTTATTGCAATAAACATAAAAATAGTGAAGTAAATATTAAATAAAGAGGTGGAAAGAGATTCTGGGAAAATATAAGCAAACCAAAAGCAGAAGGTAATACAGAATCCCAGGAAGAAAACAATTTGTAAAACAAAAGAGTACAGGAGATTCTGCCCAAAGTGCTAATAATAGGTGATGGGATCATAGTATTTTTTACCTTTTCTTATCTGCATTTTCTAGTATTTATGCAGTAGTGACTGATTACCTATGTATTATTAGAAAGGAAAAAGAAATAAGAAAAAATGAGAATAGCATTATTTAGTTCCACCAAGTTTCACAGTGAACACCCAGCATAGTAAATCTCTCTCCCCTAGGATATCCACCATGCTGACCACCTGGCCTCCTGGCCCTGCTAGGCCTGAAATTCCGTCATTCTACAGCTCTGCACCTACCTGGGAATTATTCCCTCTGTCCTAGAGCTCACTCTACTGTTCCTACATTTCCTAATTCTGCCCCTTACATTTTTCTTCCCTATTTAACAGCATTAAAGACATAAACATTCACAATATCATAGGATTTCTTTTTTTCTTTATAACTGGACTCATCTGGAGGGTGCTTACACATATACACACACACACACACACACACACACACACACAGCAGCAGGAAAATAATTAATGAAATCACAGCAAAGGAAATTTAAGATATGAGATGTGGCTAGAATCCAACACACACAAGTCCTGTACACTGTACTGAGATGAGCCAAAAATTGTGGATTTGAGCTTTCCAACACTTTCTCATCACCAGAAAAGGGGGAGAAATGCTCGATTAAAAGATTCAGAGAATCCATGAGTTAGGAAACAAACTTCATACTGATATGTGGCTGTTGGTGTTTAAGAGAACCACAGTCTTATCTGACAAGGCAAGTTGAAAGAGGTTTCCCTTGGAAGCCCTGGGTCCAGGGTCATTAAGAAGCATTGTGTTCCCTTGAGCTTGAGGCCCTTCGGTTCCTTCCCCCTGGACCTGAATGTCTCATTCCCTTAGGGCTCTCACTTCACAGTGCACTCCTGGTGCCAATTACAGTTTCATGACTGGCCTGGCCTAAAAAATATTCTACTAGGCTGGATGCGGTGGTTCATGTCTGCAATCCTACCACTTTGGGAGGCCAAGGTGGGAGGACTGTTTAAGCCCAGGAGTTCAAGACAAGCCTAGGCAATACAGAGAGACCCTGTCTCTAAAAAAATAAAAACAAAAAATAAAAAACTTCTACTAGTTTATCCTCCCCATCTGACAGACCAGTCAGGAAATTGACACCCTAATAGCCTTTAAGTTATTCCTACATAAACCCACCCTGCCTCTGAACAAGTGGCATTTGTAAAAGTTGAGTAGACATGAGGGAAATAAGAACAAAGAAATGTCAGAATACTACCAAATTTATGCTTTTTAGCTGCACATTTAATTATGAAAACCTGCAAGTATTTTTAGAGAAGTACTGTATTTGGTAGACATTTAAAGAAAATTTACAAAAGATTTATGTTTATCAAAAAAAGACAAATGATCACCTAAGTGCACCAGATATTTAAGCATTCAGTCTAGTCATCTTTAAGATATCAAGCACCTTTATGTCAACTTTAAAAAAGAAAAATCTTAATCAAGACAACAGAAACAATTCAATTGATTCCTAGAACATTTGCTCAAGGAATTATTTAAATACACCAAAAAGACTTCAAAAACCCGAAGAGTGATATATGTTTTCTGATAAATCCAGGCGACGTATGACAAAAGGAGCTTTTCCTGACAGTCCAATACAACCGCAATTTCAGATCTAAAGGTTATGTCATCAAATCATCAAATACGATTTATTAACCGCCCCCCGGAGCAGGGCACACAGCAGTGCAGTGTCAACCAGCGACAGTGGTGTTCACGCTCATCAACACGAACGTGAACAGCTTAATCTCTGCGTGTGGGAGAGAAACAATAAAATGGCAGCAGTCTGCACAGAAATCGTTTAGCAAAATGGAAAAAAAAATGTCAATTCTTAGCCAAATAAAAAATTCAATTTAAGAAATTTAACCAGTTGCATTTAGAGAAATCTGCCCACATGCTTGCCCCAACCCCTGAAAAATCATCCCTCTGTGTTCTATCTATTCATGGATTTAGGTTACATATCTGTGATTTTCATATTTTTTTCTTTAAGAGTTGAGACTGATACCCTGTCATAGCTTGTCTAATTGCAGCTGTAACAATGTTGAAATCCTCAAAGGCATAAATGGTAAATATTTATCACTTAATTAATGGTAATATTTTAGGACATTTATGACAACTCTCAAGATGATTGACAACATGATGGGGCTACTGCAAACCAGAATTTGGATTTCATGATACGGAGTAGTGGTAAGGATGAAGATCAGGTTGAAATTAATCGAGACCTTAAACTGAAGCTCAGTCTTAGTTTACTCATCAGAAAATGCTGTCAGTCAAGGCTTTTGGTAGGGTATAATATGGCAGCCAATAGGCAAAGATGACCAATTTTAGGATATGCAATGTGGCAGCTTGTTTTTCCCAAGGATGGCCCCAATAGCTCCCATCCCACATGCTCTTGACCCTGCCATGCTGCATCAGGAGATGGAGTCTAATTGCCCTCTCCTGAATTTGTGCTGTCTTGATGACCTACTTGTTAATGACTGAATAAAATGGAAGTGATGCTGCTTTAGTTTCGAGACAAAGTCAGTAAAGGCCCAGAAGCTTCTACCTGGTTCTCATGCAACATTCACTCCAGGGGAAGTCAACTGCCATGCAATAAGTTTAATAATTCTGAGACCACCGTGGTAAAGAGGCCACAGATAATTGCTCCTTTAGGTAGTCCCAGCTGATCCCAGCTTTCATCCATCCTTCCAAGACATCAGACACATCAGTGGTCTTGGACTCTTCAGAATAACTATGCAGCAGCTGAACCACAGAATGACCTCATCTCATGCTACAGGGAGCCAGAGAGTCACCCAGCCAAGCCCTGCCTGCCTATCAGACCCACCAAATGAGATATAATAAAAACAGTTATTATTTTAAGCCACTAAATTTTTGGTAGGGTTTTCCACAGCAGTAGATAACCAGAACATGAAGGCAAAATATTACCATCCACAGCAGGAAGCATCTGGAGACCCATCCACAGCCATGGCCATGCTCTCTCTGCAAAATCTCCATGAGATTCCACATAGGCCAGGCTCTGGTCATGTGGGGCGACTTCACTCTCCGTGAAAGTGTTTATTTGAATGCCAAGAGACCCTAGTGCATTTAGGTACTTTTTTCACATCATTAACCATTTGACAGGGATGCTCAGAGTGCAGAGGATACTAACAGATTAAAAGCTTCTACCCACAGAGGAGGAATCAGAAATTAAAATAAGACATTTCTGAAATTGTCATGTGAGTTGGTGAGTAAACCCATCTTGTTCTACGTGAAACTTTAAAAACATTTTCACTGATTAAATGAGAAGAACTAAAAACAGTTGTTAACTCTATGTTCTCTGAATGCTGATTTATATTCAGAATATATTTCCCAAAATGTTCTAAGCATGAGTCCCAATAATGTTTATCTAATCTATAAGCCCCATAGGCCAGGGCTATGAGCTAAGGAAAGAGAAGCATTAAAAAAATAATAAAAATCCATCTCTTCTCTGGGAGCTGGGCCAGTCCTAGAGGAAATTTAAGAATATGTAGTTTTGGGCCGGGAGCGGTGGCTCACACCTGTAATCCCAGCACTTTGGGAGGCTGAGGCAGGCAGATCACGAGGTCAGGAGATCAAGACCATCCTGGCTAACATGGTGAAACCCCATCTCTACTAAAAATACAAAAAATCAGCCAGGCGTGGTGATGGGCGCCTGTAGTCCCAGCTACTCTGGAAGCTGAGGCAGGAGAATGGTGTCAACCCGGGAGGCAGAGCTTGAAGTGAGCCGAGATCGCGCCACTACACTCCAGCCTGGGCGACAGAGCAAGACTCCATCTCAAAAAAAAAAAAAAAAAAAAATATGTAGTTTTGTCTTTGGCCCTCTGGTACTTTCTCCTAGTTCCTGGAACCCTAAGGTCACTCCCTAGCAGTGGAATTACTTCAAGCCTACCCTCAACTCCAGCACCTTCCACCCCGGCGGGGCATGTTCTAAAATTACTTATCAAATTTCTTTCCCCAACCCCTAGGGAATAAATTCTTACTAAGATAAATGGTTGATTGCCTCCTTCTGCCTTTAATTACATTACTGGGATTTCAGGCTGCTTGGTGAAGTGAAGAGAAAATGATCAGGGGACCAGCCAGCAGACAGAACAGCTCTCCCATGAGCGTCTTCTGGTTTTTCACAGTGCCGTTTTCCCTCCCCTTCTGAACCTGTGGATTATTTCTAGCTCCATGGTGGTAACTACAATAAGGAAGTCAGTGATGGGGATAAGGGATAGCCTAAGGGTAAACTCACCTAAGTTTGGGTAGTTTGTAAATGGAAAACTTCACATGTAATCCATCCAAAAGGTGAAGTCAACGGAGGATAGTTCCAAAACCATGCAATGTTTAACAACTGGTGCTCTGAAGAAAAAGCCCTGATTTGTCGCATTTGGCAATTTCCATGGTGTAAATGCTCCCACCATGACTGATTTTAAGATACCAATGTGCCACCACCAAAAAATGGACTTAGGTAACGACGTACATAATCACATCTCCTCAACCAGGAAGAGCCAGCCTCAGCCATCATTGCAGCATCTATGACAATCATGTTTTACTCCCAAGCCCAAGCAGATAAGATAAACTGGAGATGGGTTTCTACCAGGAAGCTATTTTTGAGAAGAAATTGTTCATCAAAGTCTAGAAGACACAGATCAACTTTTGTCCATGCACAGCACTGCTCACTTCCCTGCCCCTAAAGTCCTTCTCTTTTCACACCTGGAACCACTTGGTTTTAAACAGATTGCTTAAGTGCCAGTGTCCACAAGGGGCTCCTTTCTGGTAATCATGTTCCTGGTTTGCTTTGTGTGTCCAAGTCCCTGTCTCCACAACTTGTCCATCCTCCAAGTGACTCTTGGTCCCTCGCCTCTGTCCCTAGAGACTGGTGCCCTGACTCAAGCCATTCCCTATGGCCAGAGCCCTGCTCGTTGTTGACTGGTATCCCCAAGGCTGATCCAGGCTGTGCTGTTTGGAGAAGGAAAAGGACTTCAACAAGTCTTGAGTGCCATGTTGTTTCAGGCATCCAGCCAGTGTGGGAAATGGATTCTCTCTGCCTTATAGGTGAAGACCCTGAGGCCTAGACACTCTCCCAACATTATACAACTTTACAAGGGCAGAGCCAAATTTCAAACCAGATTGGCTGAAACCAAAGACCAGCTGTCTGATCTTAATACTACCCCCAACCCCATTATACTCTTTGTATTTCCCAAGAACCTAGAGTCCAGAAGAGATGATCTAAGGATTCCACAAATATTTTATGCATATTTTCTTTTAATGTATTTTAATCATTTATGTAGAAATATACAAATTAAAGCAATATGTAAAGTCAATGTATTTTATATCAGATATGGGTAACCCATGTTGACAGGTTAGCTCATGCAGACTTCAGAATAAAGCTTCCTTATTATCTTACGAATACGTAGATTTTAAAATAAAGTTTCCTCATTATCTCATTGATATATTTACATTTGTCATGTATAAAATTGTGCATAGGAACAGAAGTGGGGCAAAATTATTACACCACGGCAAGTGCCAGGATTTTTTGTTTATTCATCTTACCAAAGTTGGATGTATGCTTCAGGAAGGCAGAGACTTTGTTCTGCTTATTGCTACATCCGAGGTGCCCAACTCAGTGCCTGGTATAGAAGGTGCTCAAGGAATTTTTTCAAATGAATAGATGAGCAAATAATTGAATGAAAAGTGAAAATTAATTTGACTGTTTTGAAATGTTGAGTGGCCGTATGACAGAGACAGGTACTAGAATATATGAGAGTTTTTAATGATATTGTTAAACATCTCATAATGTTACAACATAAATTTGGAAAGTGTTTTCTATCATACAGTTGTGATTTTAAACTAAAGAACCCATTCATCAATTTCCTCCAGCTTGTACACTTACCAGTTAAGGAATGCAGGCCATTCTGAGAGACTGAGAGTAACTCAACTCTGGAACAAAGATATCTTACCACTTCTCTTTCAAATCTCTGGAGTAGTTTAATGGAAGAGGATACCGAGCTCATGAGACAAGCTTTCAGGAATTAATATGTACAACTATCTAGCTGTGTGAATCAGGACTTTTTCAATATCATGCAGCCTAACAAAATGCAGACATAAATAGAATACTGAGACTGATCTGAGACTGCCAATATTACCCAAAACAAAACTGATCTCAAAGTCTGTGTTCATCTAAACAGCCTCATTTTTCTTACTGTCTGGTTACCAGTGAGTGAATATTATACATTTAAACTTATAAAATCAATTCATTCCAATCAAACCTTACCTGCTTTACAAGCCAAGTTTCTTTTGTCATTTGAGAGAAATAAAGAATTTCACTGATAAAAAAATTTAAAATTGGAAAACAATGGCCCTACACCATAGTGTTTCCATTCTCCTGAACCGCAGCAATTGCCTGCTCTAGGATGCTCTTTCATGGTGTTTGGAGGTCAACCCCATCTGCTGAAACCACCCACAGCACCTCACTCACGTGCAGCTTCGTAGATGGAATGAGTCCTCAGCCCTTTTCTGTGGACCCTAACCCATGGCGGTCAGGGCAGCCAGGAGAGCACAGGCTTGCAGCCAAGGGGCCAGGGTTTACTCCATCTCCGCCACTTACCAGGTGTGGACAAGCAACTTAACTTCTCAAACATCAGTTTCTTCACCTGGTGAAATAATCGCGTTAACCACTTCATAGGGTTGTTGTCAGTATCAAACAGATAATTTGGGCAAAGCATTTGTAACAGAACTGGGGTGATATTATCATGATGATTATTTCTATTTTTATTATCATTATATTTTAGCTCTTAGGTTTAATCCACATACATAAGGCACCTTGCTTTATGCCTGTTTGATAAATGTGTTCAGAAATATCCAGGAAAATATTAATGAATTATAGCTAAACAGAAAAGCATAAAGGATTATATAAAGGATTGCAGTATTGGCGAGTTTTGTCATTTCACGTTTGATTAGTACAAAGTTTCAGAAGGATGCTACCCAGCCTCAGTGTTCCAAGTGGCAAGAAAGGGCCCAATCATGCAAACCATTATCACTGATGTACATTTGATCCCCACCGTCATTCCTCACTGCTTATCTGTGGATTGTTTCAAAGTAATAAAGCAGAAAAAAAAAAGATCCAAATGTTCCTAACTTTAAAATGTATTCATGCACATCCAGATCCTGAGACAAGAAGGAGCTTGAGAAGTCACAGTGTCCACAACCTTGCCCCTGGGAAGGGCACTCAAAAGGTTTTTAAGAGCTTCCCAGGGAAGGGAAGCTACTGAGGGGAGCCCCTGAGCTGGAGGTAGGAGGAGGCTGAAACAGGTGGCACCCTGTGGCAGCTTCCCAGGACATGGCACTCTATGATCCAGACCCAAGAAACTAGAAGTGGGGGACCTCCCTGCCAGAGCTGGGCTCACTCCTTCCTGCCACCTACTGCTGAGCTTGAACTGGGATGTGGCAGAATTGGATGTATCTACCATGCTTCCCCTGTTCAGCCCCTGCACAAAAGCACATCTGCTCTCATGCTGTGGTGAGCTGGGACAGGATACCACAGAAAGCCAAAGCCATTTCTTTTTTTTTTTTTTTTTTTTAGACAGAGTTTTGCTCTTGCTGCCCAAGCTGGAGTGCCATGGTGTGATCTCGGCTCACTGCAACCTCTGCCTCACAGGTTCAAGCGATTCTCCTGCCTCAGCCTCCTGAGTAGCTGGGATTACAAGCGTGTGCCACAACGCCCGGCTAATGTTTTGTATTTTTAGTAGAAACGGGGTTTCACCATGTTAGACAAGCTGGTCTCAAAATCCTGGCCTCAGATGATCTGCCCCACTTGGCCTCCTAGCCATCCCTCTTAAAAGAACCTCCAGCTTCTTCAAGTCAGACTCCTACTCTGACCCTTCTCAGATCCCTACCATCTGCCAGTACCCTGACCCAACCTTGTTGCCAACAAAATCACTGCTTCACAGAGAAAAAGAAAGCTAAGAAAGGAGGCTGAGGGGCCTTTAAAAACCACTTGACCCCTCTCACTGGATAGTGACAGCCCCTGGGTCTGGGATACTCATTCACATGCCCAGCCATCACCTACTGAGTGCCTGCTATGCTCAGGTGCTCTGCTAGACATCAGGGATTTGAACGCAGAGAAAGCAGAGCACCTGAGTCAACCTGCTCATGGTATAGGGAGTGACATAGGGTACAGAGTAAGAGGGAAACATGAGGGCTGTCAAGGGCACCTCACTCAGACCAGGAGTTTCCCAGGCTGGGCTCCTCAGAAAGCAGACTGACGTGGAGTCAGCAGGCAGGGTTTATTAAAGAGTGTCTTTGGGGCTGACCTCTGTAGAAGGAAGGGGACAGAAGCAGGGTTGGGCAGAGGGAGGATTTGATCCATGATCAGACCCAACAAAAGTCTTGGGCAACACCATGGAGACCTCTGAAGCTAAAACAGCCCAATGCAGTTTTAGGTCTTTCTACTGTTGCATCAATCCATCATTGAATTGAGCCATACTAGTAACAGGCATGAGCTTGAGCAGGGCGGCTTTCTGCAGATGAGGCAATTCCTGAGGGGGCTGACAGCAGAGTGCTACTACTGACCACAAACCCCACAGCTGGGGCCACACATCCTTTGATAAAGGAGGGATCTGGGTGGCATCAGGCAGTGTCCACCACAGGAGCCAAGAAAGGTCTAAGAGGAGGTGATTCCTGACATGAGTCTTAAAGGAGAAGCAGGAGTGAGCCAGGTGAGGAGCAGGGATGGAAGCTCCTGGAAGAAGACACCTGAAGGATAAAGCAGCAGGCTGTTTGGTCCCCACCATGTGTCATCAAAATGGGTGTGAGCTCAATGCCAGACACAAACTGGTTTAGAATTAGCTGTCCCTTTTAACTACAGCTAAACAAGCTACTTTCCATTCCACCCACTCTTCCAAACACCATTTTATGAGCCATTCACAGTTCTACATGCTGAGAATAGTAGATGAACTTCTGGGCCTGCCTTGACCCCAAAGAAGATGCTCCCAGGCTGGGATGGAACTTCAGATGGTAGGATGACAGAGCCAGAGATGTGAGTAGGGCACAAGGGCAGCAAGACAGGGCTGGAGCTGCTTGGAAAAAGCGGCCCCAAAGTCCCATTGTGTTGCTTATGGGACAGAGTCCCTTTTCTGGAGAGTGAATCTTGACAAAGGGCCAGCAGCCTTTTGGATCAACCTCCCTTGGGGAAGTGTCAACCTGCCAGAACCCCTGTTTCTCAGGCCACACCACTCTGAGTAGGAAGTGAGCCTCACAATTCTGCACTCAGGAGTGCCGCCACCACTTTTCCCCAATTCTAGCTCCTCCCATGTCTACCAAACATTCTCCAAATCTCTCTAGGAAGTCCTGGGGTGATGCATGGGTGCTGCACTCTAGACATCTTGAGACATGCCCTCCTCCTCCTCCATCCTCTTCTCTTCTTCTTTGTTCTCTAATGTTTGTGCTGCTGTTCATAGATATTCCCTCTCAGTGTCTGCTGATGCCAGAACAGAGGAATCCGATGTTGGGTCACCCTCAGAGAAGGCCAGTGTCCACAGTGAAGGCTCTACACAGTCCCTCCTTGCTCAAAGTTGCTCACCCCCATGTCACTGAAGCTTCAGCTCTCAGGGCCCTGTGCCATGGTGGGGAAACAGTCATATTTAAGGGACTGTAGGATCCAGTCAAAACCACCTCTCCCTATTGCCCTGGTTTTTTATGTTGACAACAAAATCAGGTGCCTCTATGTTCTCTTGCTTTTCCTGGGAGATAACTTGCTACCTTGTGAAAAAATGTCCCTGAGGACAAATCCCTGGGGTAGCGCAGCTTCTCTCAAACTGGACCCAAGTTTTGTAAGGAGAAAAAAAATAATAATTTTCCAGCCACTAGATAATCTCCCACAGCCCAATATCGCAGGATGAGAAGCATTACCAAGTGTAAAATGAGGAAACCCAGGTCAGCATTGCCCCAAGGGTGTTCTGGTGATGGTAGAAAAATGGAGGTAAGATATTTGAAAAATATATGAAAAATAAAAGATATACCAAGTTAAACAGATTCATTTCCTATTGGACTTCTCAGAACCTTTGACATTCTAACACACAGGTGAATCTCCAGGAGGGGTATGTAGACACACCAGCACCCATGTTCCTGTGTATACAGGCTCCTTGGCTCTAGATCATCTCTGGAGCCCACTGCTCTGCAGAACACATTTTAGGTCTCCAGTCAAATGACACAATTGCAGAGATCATTCTGTGTCATTTCATGGAGTGGAGAATGATGAGGGAGAAACAGGACAGCTGCCTGGGTGGGGCTGCCACTCAGGCCAAGGCACAAGTCACCCAAGGAAGCCAGGTGCCCCAGCTGAGGCCTTGGCTACCCAATAGTTGGGATCCCAGCTCTGCTCCCTACTCTTGCTCTGCTGCTGCCTCAGAGGTAGGGCTTCCCCAGGAACATTCCTGAACTAGCCAGGATTTTTTCAAGTGAAAAAGATAGAACCTCTACTCAAGCTGGTTCAACAAAAAAGTCAAGGTAAGGCTTTTACTGATTCATGTAACTAAAAAGTCCAGAGATAAGTCTAGCCTCAAGAGAAGCTAGGTCCAGAGCTTTGCTCTCTTTCCATCCCTCAATTTGCTTCCCCCAGTGTTAGCTGCATTCTTATGCACACTTTTTCTTTGCAGTGGCTTTTAGAAGCTTCAGGCTTATATTCTGCTATCTTAACAATTCCCATTAGTAAATATAAAGCTTCTACTGTCCCATATTTCCTGTGAAATGCTAGATTTGCACCTCAGTGGCTTGGATGGTGTTACATACCCAACACTGAGCCAATAGCTGTGGCCATGGACATGAATTGTCTAGGCCTTTGACATGTGCTGGAGAAGACATGCACCGGCCTGGCAGTGGGGAAAGAAATGGTTCCCCAAAGGAAAACCAAGGAACAGCTTCAGGATGGGAAAATGGATGCTGTACATAAAGCAACATCCCACTACAATACCATTTGCTGACACAGCTTATAGGGCCTGTGCTGGACTTTGCCCTCACTCTGTAGCCTGGAAGAAGTAGCAGCGGAGGCCCTACATGAGACCCTTCCTCTCTCCTACAGGTCCAGCATGACCAGTTCCCCATGTCCTGGGTCTCCCACTGCCAAGATGGCCACTTGTCCTGCTGCACTGAAAAAATGCCCTAGGTGAAGATGAGCAGGAACTGTCTGCATAATAACAACATGGATCCTTCTAGCACCTGGATGAGCAATTTGCTCTCAAATATTCATGGAATGAATTTGGAATTGGGGAAATGGGAGGGAGCCTGAAGGAGGAAGATAAATAAATACAACTAAAACCTAAAACCCTGTGCTAGTCATTAATTTCAACTTCCTCTGCAATCAATCCTCTCTGACAAGGAGGAAAGCCAGCTGGCTGGTATTTCACAGACTCAGATGATGCAGAGCTGAAAGGGGACCTCAGAAACTTCTAGCCCAACCTTCCACTAGGCACAAGGAATCCCCCATGCGAGCTCCCTGATAGGGGCTTGAATACCTCCAGTGACACCTCCGTCACCATCAAACAAAGCGACAGGTTTCATAGCTAGATAGCCTATCTTGAGCTAAAATCTACCTACCAGAAACTTTCAGCCACTGATCCTGGTTTTACCTCCAGGCACCATCAGCATGATCTGAGCCACCAGATCATGGCTTATGCTACTACACCCCACCCAATTCCCAACTGAGGCAGGTGCCGCAAGTACAGATAGTGACAGCCAAGCAGACACTTGTGAATGGCATCAAGCTTTATGGCCACAGCAATGGGCCCTCCTGAATGACTGATCATAGGCCAGAACCTGAAACAGACTTTTGGCTTTTCCTCACCTTCTATTCACTATTACCGTTTGAATCTTGATTGGCCCCTTGGAATCTGATTTTACTCTGTCTCTCCAACTTAACATCAGCTGCTGTTGACCTCATTCTAGCATCACTGGACCTGATCTGCCTTATTTTGCAGCTACAGAGGCTCTGGGCAGCTCATGATCTTTCTCTGCTGCAGTGTTCCAGTGCTATCTGACTTCTCTGCTGTCTGACTTCAGGGCTACCCTTGGCCCATTGACGCTCTGTGTGAATCCAAAGTCTCCTGTTCTTCTGGACAGACACAACCATGCCATAACATATGGCTCAGTGGTTGGAAAGTGAGCTCTACCTTAGTCCTCCCATGCCTTTTCCTTGGGCAGTGAACAACCTGCACAACGGTAAGCAGCAGCCCTGACTGACATCTCCCTAATAGATAATGACCATCCAGAGGCCTACTTGACACTAGCTTTCTCCGCAGGACCTCCTGGAATCCAAGGCTGGCCTCTCCACTGCCTTCTTTACTCCAATTTGCTGTCTGAGCTGCCCCAGACCTTGGGGGTCCTGAGAGCTGGAATCATGTAATCCTCACCGTGCTCAACAGATGTTTACATGATGAACATGAGTGACAAAAAGGACAAAAGAAGCCAGCTTTCCACACCCTGGATGGCAGACCCTTGAATGAGTGAGGCTTTGCTTTATTGAATTCAGCCTGGCCTCTCTACCGAGCATTCCTTCACTCATGTGTTCCATCAAAACTCATTATTTATGGGCTCCTGTCCAGCCCTCTCTGCTCCTGCCTTGATGGATGTTCAATCAGTCACAGCTGTGGGGGGAGAAGAGCGGCAGAAGAGTATGGAAAAGACACTCTCCTTTGCAGCTTTCCCCTTTCTCCTACTGACCAGAGGCAGCCTTTGGCCTTGACCCCAGCAGACACAGATCCCAGCCTCTGCCAGGGTTCCTCAAGTAGGAAGGAATAGCCACTCTGCAGGGAACTGATGAGCACCCACAGAGGGCCCTGAGAGGTGAGCAGGCATTGCAGCGCTGTGATGTGGGTCAGACACACCTCTCTGCCCACCCTGCTGACGGCCCCTCCTCCCGCCCCCTTTACCTCCTCTTCCCGGCGAGCCCATGGAGGCAGATTGTCTGTCCTGGCCTGAGAATGCACCTGGCAGGGCAGGCCGTGGAAGACCCAGTCATGCAGGGCTGGAGTCTGCTTTCCTGTGAACGTCACTGTCTGCATGCAGAATTACACTGCTGAGGGGCAAGCAGAATTGATGGTGTAGGCTGACAGGCCGCGAGACCCCAGAGCAATTTCACTTGGTTTTGATTCATGGCTTGTCAGAGCGCTAACCAAATATTCCATTTTCATTTTTGCCCTCCACTCTCTCCCATTGACTGGCATCATAACTGAAAACTCCAGCATGAAGAGCTGGGACCACCTGTCTGCAGGGCCCTCAATTCCGTCTGCTCCGAATGTCTTGCTCCTCAAAGAGGAGGGCAGAGGGGAAAATCAGCAAACAGATGGTGTGAGGATTAGATTCACGTGGACCAGCCTCGGCTGACTCTCAGCTGTCTCAGCTTGAGCAACCTTGGCCTCTCCCACCCTCCGCTCTGCTTTTGAGCTTATTTCTATTTGTTTGCTCAACTATAAAAAAGGATGTAGGGCCAGAAAGATAAGCTGAGTTTGAAATCACTCTTTTCACTCTCTATTTGAAGGTCTGCTGAGAGTTGAAGCTGGCAAGAGGAGAGTTTTAGAAGATGGAGTCAATCAAACTTGGGGAATTTTTTAAATTTCCTTTTCTCAAATAAATCTCTCAAAGGCTGGCACCAATCATAATAACATCTAACACTTATTGAGCACCTACAACTTGCCAGGTGCTGCTCTAAGGATTTTAAATAAATTAGCTCATTGCATCTTGGCAAGAACACTATATGCAAGGTACTATTTTTATCCCCATTGCACAGATGGGGACACTGAGATCAAGAGATGCTGAAGAACTTGCTCAAAGTCAAACAGTGAAGAACTATTCAGGAGGGATTTCAAGTTTTAACGCCTATGCCATGCTTCCCAGCACTCAAAGGAGCAAGAACTAAAATAGACGGGCATATGACATACAAAAGATAGATAAATATTTATTTTAAATGGAAGTGAATACAAGAGTCTTTGTCAGTACAGAAAATTGTGCACGAATTTCAGCAGTCCCTGACTATTGGAGGAAAAATGTTCAGCTGCCCCAGTTCTGGGGTCCAGTTGGAAAGGGTGGGGAAGGAACAGAAAGAATTAAAAGGTTCTGAGCCAGCATAGGTAGAAATGTGATGTATTTGTAGAAGCAGGAGCTGTCAATACCTCTGAGCTCCACTGGACATTGTGCTGTGACCTCAGCAGGTCAGCTGCCTGACAAGGGAATTAAGCTGAGGCTGGGAAGGCCTGGGACGGATAACTGAGCAGACTGGGTGCCTGTGGACCCATACCTGGTCAAGTCAGAATGCCACTCAATGGGGTAATGTGGCTGGGGTGGGAGTGGATGACTGCCAGGAAGAATGAAAATTTGAGGCAGGGACTTAGCCATAGGGACCCATCCACATGGCTGGGACTAGGAGGGTACAAGATACCATACCTGGTGCAACAAAAGTTACTGAAGACCGTGCCAGTGATTGAGTTCCTCAAGTGCCTCAGGATGGGACCTCAAATCTATACTTTTATCAGGTACCCCAAATAATTCTGGTCATCAGCCAGGCATGGAAACTATATAGCAGTAGAAAAATGAAGGTCTGAAAGTGTCACATTTTCCCGTTTGCCCGTCCCTAGCTTGCCTGCCTGGGCCATGCTTCCTCTATTAGCCTATACAGGCTGCCTCCCCACTCCCTGGGTTCAGGGCTGTTAGTAATTGGTTAGCCCTGAACCCTGAATCCAGCAAGTTTTAAATTTAAAACTTCGCTAGCTTTCTGCCACAGTTCTACAACCTGACACCCAGTCTTCCCCAGCTCTTACAGACTCATGACACAGGACTGAGCCCCACCTATTTCTGCTGCCTGCCCCTACCACCGCCTAGATGCTGCAAACTGATATAGATGTGATGTCCTGCTGGCTCAAAGACAGAAAAGGAGGATTTCCTGTGCCTGTCATGTTGGCCCTGCCCCAAGTTGTACTAGTTCCCTATTGCAGTTCTAACAAATTCCCACAAATATCGTGGCTTTGGAGGTCAGAAGTCTGAACCGGGTGGCACCGGATGAAAATCATGGTGTCGGCAGGGGGTTTTCCTTCTGCCTTTTCCAGCTTCTCAAGGCACCCGCATTCCTTGACTTGTGGCCCCGCATTGCTCTGGCCTCCACTTCTGTTGTCATATCAGCTCTCACTCCGGCCCTCCTTCCTCCCTCTTATCATGACCCTTGAGATTACATTCAGCCTACCCAGATAATCCAGGATAATCTCCCCATCTCAAGATCCATAATTTAATCACAGCTGCAAAGTCCCTGTTGCCATGTAAGATAACATATGCACAGATTCTGGAGATTAAGATGTGGATGTCTTTGGGGGAATATTATGTTGCCTACCACAAAGTTAATAATGCACATGCTCACTTTTGCTCCTGTGCTGGCAAGGGATGTAAAAGCAGGGAATGTGAGGACTGGGCACACAAACTCAGGCATTTGGAAGGTGGAGGAAAGGCCACCTTGCCCAATGGTGAAGATTACCAGGCTGCTCCTGGACTGAGTGAGGTGAGTAGAGACAACAGCTGAGGACCCTAGTGTGTTTGGGGGTGGATGCCACTGTGTGTGCACGTGTGTATATGTGTGTTGGGGAAGTGGTTACATGAGGCACTGAAAGCAATGCTGAAAACACCCCCCAAACCCCCCAAGAGAGAACAAGAAGATGGCACCTGGCACCCTTCTTGTTTAAAATGGCATAATAAAAACATGCATCTCAGACTCCCATACATCATTGCTGAATTAATTTCTCCATGGCAGCCCAAGAATTCAGGAAATTCAGCCTTCCTCATTTCAGAAACAGAGGTCTGAAGAAAACAAATCGCTGTTTGTTGTCTCAGGCTTGACTGCTGTTAACTGCCTCTGAGAGGCTGGGCAGCGGTCGGCTGTCAGTCCCCCGGCAGCCTGACACAGGGCCTCGGAATATGGATGCGCTGATGAGAATCGAAATGCTTGGAGCCTTTTGTAACAAGCTCTTCTGCTCCCTGTGTGAAAACATCCTTCCTTAACTCCTCCTCTTGAGCACACCGGGTGGGAAAGCCCCTGCAGAGGCACTCTGGGCCTGGCTGCATCTGGCCGGCCCCCATAAATCACGCCTGCACAATAAAGATGCTCTATGGAGGCCATTAGAGGCCTGGGGAGCAACGGCGCAGGAATGGATGCCCAGCAAACAGGAGGGGAGCAGGAAGCCTCCCAGTCAAGGGAGCTGCCCTGTCAGCTCAGGAGGATCCCTGGGAAGGGGGACAGGGCCACCATGTGGCACAACTCCAGGAGGCACCACTGACATTGACAGGGCCCTGCAGGAGAAACGGCAGTGGTTTCTGCAAAGCCGACACAACACAGCTCTTCCTCCAGAGGTGTCCAGCCAGGTTCTAGAGCAGTCCGTGTGCCCAGACCACTCACTCTGGGAGGGGCGTCGCAGGCGTCTCTGGGTCCAGGAGGCTCTTGGTTAACCCCTGCACTTCTAGAGTAAGGATGAAGCCCCCTCCCAGGAATTTCAATAGTTCTTCAGAGAAAACATCTGAATAATCCAGCTGAGGGCTCAAACTCACTGGAGAGCTTGCAAGATGGAGGGGGACATTTTTCATTCTCTTTTAAATGAAGTAATATTTATATTTTATTCCTGAGGAGTTTTATTTTCCTACCTATGACTTTAGGTTTTTTTCCTCCATGTACCTCCTATTTTGCTATCAATTTTATTTCTTAAATATTCCTCCCCTGTCCTCTTCTTTTCCCTCCCTCATATTCCATAATTTCTTCTCCACTCTGGAAAGTATCTCCTCTCCTGAGAGATTTCCTTTTCCTATTTCCAAACCATTCCCTAAATACATGTTTTAATAAGCTCCCAACACTGATCTCCTTACAAATCATTCTTTGCCAGTTTGCAATTGAACCAATGTCTTGGTTAAAATGAAAATTCCCCAGGGCACACAATAAATAATAAAAAAGAATAACATAATCGAGAGGGTTATTATTCTCAGCAGAAGAAAATAATGTGAAGCAGTTGGACTGTACTTTGTGAATCTTATGCTCAAAATGCAAACATGAGAGGAGGTGGTGGGCAGGAGCCTCGCTCCAAAAGCCCTCGCCCTTCTGGGAACTCTACGCAGCAGCAAATGTTGAGGGGACTGATCTTGGGAAACGAAACATCTTTTCTCACAAAGACCTGCCTTTTGCAAGATGTTGGGAGTCACTCTTGGAGAAGGAAGCAACCAATATAAGATAAGACTCATGCAACGTTAACAAATATTTAGCACCAGGCACTGCACCACACACTGGGACAGACACAGCAGTGTGGCACTTGCAGGTTTCATGGGTGAGAATTAAGGGGAAGCAGACTTTCATGGTGACACAGGCATGATTTAGAGTTAGAGACACAGGATTTCAGCCCTGGCTCTGTCTATGAGACTTTGAATAAATTGCCTACCCTTTCCATGTCTCAGTTTCCTCATCTGTAAAATGGGCATAGTAAGACAATCTACTATTGTTGTGAGGATGAAATGAATTCATTCCTATGAACACCTGAGTGTAGTCCATGTCACAGAGTGGGGACTCACTAAATGATAAACCCAATGTAAGTATCAATAGTCCTCATAAACTAAAAACTGAAGCCCTCTGCCCTGAGGACAAGACTCAGGGACTTCAGGCAGGGTTAAAGTGATGGAACACAGGACAATACGTAGGGTCCCAGATGCCTGGCTAGAGCAGGACCACAGAACCCCCAACATGAAGTCTAACCCAGGGCTCCATCCCTGTAGGCTAAAAGGCTTTTTCTGCAGCATTGGGTATTTCAAAACATAAATGTCTATAACCCTCCCAGATGCCAGACAGAGGGGTAGGGGCCTCTCTCATGGTGAGGTCATGACCAGGTACAGCCTTTCAGTTTGTCAGAAGGACACTTCCCAACATTGCTGCTCCCGGTATTTAATGCTGTTTTATTTCACAGGTGAAAATCTGAGGCACAGAGGAAAGTGACTGGCCCGAGGCAACAAGATAAGACAGACACCCATTGTCTGAATAGACGCGAACACACCTGTTGCAATAGGAGGCAGCAAGAGATTCCTGGATGAACCTGAGGGTCCTACTGCACAAGTAGCAGGAAGATCTGGCCCTCTTGGCAGGTACAAAGCAGCCAAGGACAGGTAGGTGTGCTCTCCCAGTAAAGGAGGTTTTGTCTTCTCCAGTGAGGTTTAGTACAGACTGACTCACCACTGGGATGTGGGAGAGGCTGGGTCCTGACTGCTCACTAGCCAGGGCTGTGGGCCTAGGATAAGTCACTTCTGCTCTCCAGGCCTGTGTCTACTCAGGATTGGCTTGATTAGAATCAGAGTCTCCAGCTCACAGATCCAGGTGGCAGAGTGGTGCCTTTGAACAAAATGCCTACCCTTTCCATGTCTCAGTTTCCTCATCTGTAAAATGGGCATAGTAAGACAATCTACTATTGTTGTGAGGATGAAATGAATTCATTCCTATGAACACCTGAGTGTAGTCCATGTCACAGAGTAGGGGACTCACTAAATGATAAACCCAATGTAAGTATCAATAGTCCTCATAAACTAAAAACTGAAGCCCTCTGGACCACAAGGACAAGACTCAGGGACTTCAGGCAGGGTTAAAGTGACGGAACACAGGACAATACATAGGGTCCGAGATGCCTGGCTAGAGCAGGACCACAGAACCCCCAACATGAAGTCTAACCTGGGGCTCCATCCCTCTAGGCTAAAAGACTTTTCTGCAGCATTGCAGAAAAAAGCCTCCCTTCTCTGCCTGCTCCCTCCCTCTCTTTCTCTCTCCTCTCTTTCTTCCAATGCTTTTGGATACCTTTAATGGACTTGCTTGTCCTCCATTTCCTCACAGGTTCTGCCATTCCAAATTGTCTGACTCCCATCTCTGTCATTCTTCATTGCCTACCTGGTCCCCAAGACATTTGAATTTGCAACTTTGGACAAGATTTCCTTCAGGGCCTTGCTACTCAACATGCGGTCCATGGACCAGCAGCACTCCAGACGTCCACCAGCATACACCAGAGTTTGTTAAAAGTGCAGAATACCTGGTCTCACTCCAGATGTGTTGAAGCGGAAGCTGCATTTTAATAGATTTATGTGCACATTAAAGTTTGAGACATTTGGGCCAGTCCAGGAGATCTTCTCTGAGATCCTTCACAACCCAAGCCCACGTTTCCTCTGCTCCTCAGGGCACATCATGCATCTGCCCCATCCATGCCCCCTCCAAAAGGGGATTATTCTGGGTACAGAGCATTGATGACTTTCCACTGAAGTGTAAGAACGCTTTCAGGAATTCTCCCTTATATGGATGTTCTTGCCTTAGCATAGTCTTCAGGAGGATCGCTTTTCAGATTTGGTGCCTCAAAGACGAGCAGTTAAGCTTCTACTGAAATCACAGGCTTGGTGCTCTCATGGAAAACTGGTGATGCTGGAGAGAAATGCAGACGTGGCAAATTTTAATCCTGCCGAAACATAATCAGCTTTTGCTTCTGCAGCAATTAGCATAATATTACCGATAATGTTTTACATGGCAATTTTGCTGTAAACATTTGTGCTAATTTGCCATGACCTAATTATTTTATGACATATAATTAGGAAGTATTTTTCAAGTCGAAATATTTTTGTTTTATGTTTCTATAATCCTTTCCCAGAAAAAAAAATTAAAAATCAGCACTCCCACAAGTGGAAACACAATTCTCTCTTAGCTGTTGTTTGTGACACTTTATTTCACTAAATAGGAGGAATTCCCTATTGCTGGCACACTGATGATCATGCATTTCCTTGTGACTAATTTGAATTGGGCGTCATTGAATCCGCCCGCTCCATTATTACACCAGGAGATTGTCGAATTCATGCTGCCAGCCTCCTCCCAACACCCACTCATTCCCAAACATACAAACACTCTCAATCTGGCAGGGGAGGTGGCTAATGCTTGCAATGAGAGAAAGAGGGTTGGGTATCATTTTTAACGAATGTGAAATCTTTGGCTAAGAGAAGAACATGAACATTGTATTATCCTCCCTTAGACAGATTGTTCCCAGTGTGCTCTTAACAGCCTCCTCCCATCCACAGGATGCCAAAGTGAACAGCCTCAGCCATATCTTCCATCCCCACTCTCTCCCTAGTTAGAGGTCTGTAAGCTTTGTTGTGTGTATTCTCCTGGGGTGTTGTAGGTGAGGAGGAGGGTGATGCCTTTCTTCTGCCCAGGTCACCATGATGACAGTCCTGTCATCAATCTGGCCTGGCGGTTCCTGCTGTTACCCATTCCAGGGCAGGTCTGCTTAGCAGTGGGTAATGAGATCACAGACCTTCAATGGTCAGCAACACCATCTGACCCCAGGCACCTGGAATAGACTCAGGAAGACAGCCAGTCTGTGGAAGGTTGACTATGCCAACTAGGGTCACCTTTTGAGGCAGGTTGAGGCAAGCCAGAGAATACCCTGAAACTCACACCCCAATTTTCACCTTGGAAGAAGCAAGGTCTCAAAAAACTGGGCCACAGAAGTGAGGGCTAGAGGCCAGAGACCAGGGAGGGTGAGGGCAGCCAATGCCATGAAAGCAGAAACAGGAAGATGAGGTACAAGGGTGACCGTGGCAGGCACTTCAGGAAGAGGCACAGATATGTGTCCCCAGAGGAACTCCTCTAGGACAAACTTCATGGGTTCATCCTATGCCCAAGTAGAGTGGAGAAGAGACTAGACCTTGAAGCTGGAATGCCTCATTCCAAATCCTGGCTCCTCCACTTACTCAATGTGCAAACTGGGGCAAGTTCTAAACATTTCTGTGCCTCCTTTATTGACTCTTCTGTAAAATGGGAATAACAGCAATATTATCTATCCACCAAGGCTGCTTTGAGGATTAAATTAATATTTATAAAGCCCTTAGAACACACGTTATGTAAGTTTTTACGAAGTAAAATAAAACTTATTGTTCTTATAGATTCCCACCAAGACAGCAACAGAACCTGCAAGGAACAGGCACCCACCAAACTCACAAAAGTGAGCAGCAACATATGTCAGATTCTTTAATGATTATTGAGCTAATAATTGTTTACAATTTGTTGCAATAACTAGTTTTTTATGGAACGGATGGAACATTTACAGAGCATATACTCTGAGTTAGGCTCTGGCCATGTCCTTGGGGAATACAAAGATGAATAAACAGGAATTCACAGTGTAGCAGAAGTAGGCACACAAACCAATAGTTGCACATAAAAAGACAAAACTAATGTGCACAGAGAGATCACAAAAGAGGAAACAAGGTTAGCACAAAAATCTACAACAGTTTCCATGTTACTGGTTAACATTTTAAACTATAGATTTTAGCATACTCGAAAGTTCGTATCAACTTTATTAAGGAAAAATTTATGATCCATAAAAATTCACAGATGTTAAGTGCACAATACAATCAATTTTAACAAATGTATATGGTCACATAAGCACCATCACAATGACAATGTAGAACATTTGCATCACCTCACTTAAATCACTTTTAATAATGCTTTGTTGATACTGTGTTAAGTGAAAGAAGCAAAGTACAAAACTGCATGTAAGTTATAGTTATAAATGTGTGTGTGTGTGTGTGTGTGTCTGTGTGTAAATGGGCTTGGGGAAAACAGAAGGAAACAAAACAAATTGAATATAACAATTACAGCTGATTTATTATTTCTCTCTCTAGTTGCTAAGTCTCCAGTAACTTCCAGCTATCGGATGCTGTAGAGGTAAGAAACCATGTGACACACACACAAAAAAAATGTCACCTGAGCAGGGTCTAGAAGGATGTAGAGTTTTCTAGGTATGTGGCAAGAGGAGTGGGAGAAGGAAATGCCAGTTCAATTGAACAGTATGAACAAGAGCACAGTGGTGTGAAAGGGGACAGTGTTTTCAGGGAACCTGGTGATTCTGTGCAGCTAGAGCAATGTAGAAGGGAAAGAGGGAGTCTGGGGTCAGATAATAAAGGATCCAGATTATGAAGTTCCCTACATGTGACTACGAGGACTTTGAGTTTTATTTTATCAGGTATTGAAGGACCATCAAAGTGCTTTTAACTGAGCAGTGAGCCTACCAGAATTACATCTTAGAATAATCACTTGGTGAGCAGTGAGGAGGAGAAGCTAGAAAGGTTGAGCTCTGTGGCACAGTGACCAGTTACAGGTTCTTGCAGAAATGTACGTGCAAAATGAGAGGTGCGTGAATTCAGGAAGTGACCCTGGAGATGTAGACAGGTAGACAGACTCCACAGACCTTGCAAATAGACTGGATGTGGGGATAAAAGACCAAGTGGATATTTGTGCTATGCACTAAAATAAGACTGGGAGTAAGACAGGGGCAGGTTTAGGAGTCAGATATTCAAGAGTATTCAATATTACCTTGAGGTGCCTATTAGGCACTCAAAGGCAGATGTCAAGGAGGGAACTGAGTTTTTGAATCTGGAGCTCAGGAGAGAAGTTTAGGCTTAATACATACATGTGGGAGTCCTTTGCATAAAACTTTTATGTATATTCCTGAGACTGAATGGGGTCTGTTTTGCTTTCTTAATACTGTGTAACAAACCACCCACAACTGAGTAGTGTAAAACAAAAGCTATTTCATATGGTTACATATTCTCAAAAATTTTGTGGGACAGGAATTGAGGCATGGCGCAGCAGGAATGCTTACCTCTATTCTACAATGTCTGTCCCTAAATGCAAGGGATGGCTGAAAAGAGGTGAGTATATGGGAGGGTATAATTTCACAGAGAGAGTTTCAGCAGGCACAGAGTAGAAGGAGAGATGTGGAGACTGATTAGTAGATGTACAAAATAGTTCAGGGATGAGACTATAGGAGATTATGGATGCCCAGGGATGATTTGATTTTTGCCAGTCAAACAGGGATGTATGGAATAGTGGAAATGATGGGATTGGTCCTAATAGTTCTTGGAGGAGGGTGGATAACAACAGTTATTGCTGTGGTCCTAAATGCATCCCTCAATGGTGTAGAAACATATAGGATGGCAGGTCTCCAAGGCCTGGCCTGAATCACTGTGTAATGGGAGGAAGAACTCTGTGTGATTCCTTGAAGCTAATAATGCTCACAGGGAGAAATTAAATTAAATGGGATTCCTCAGCTATGCATAGGGTATAGGATAGGAATAGGCACAGAATGGAGAAGGAATAGGATGAGAGTGTCTGGTACCTCTCTGGTACCCTTTTGCCTGGGTTTATTGTAGGGTCTTAGTCCATTTGTCCTCCTATAATTACAAGCCTGAGACTACGTAATTCAAAATAAAAATTAATTTTCTCTTAGTTCTGGAGTTTGGGAACTCCAAGATCAAGGTGCCAGTACGTTTGGTGCTGGTAAAGCATGCTCATAAAGGGGTTTGGGGGAGAGTGGGGAAAGGTAGGATGGTTCCACCAAAATGGGAATGGAGGTAGACTCTATGGTAGTGAAGGTAAAGATGTAATACCTTTGTGTATGAATAGGTTCATTAGCAGCTGCGTTTTCTGTGGATGGGGATTGATTAACTGTCCTCAGAGGACTCAGTATGGAAGCTGAGGAATCGTGATCAATTGCTATTTTGTGTACTGATGCTAGTTTATGTCAAAGTTTAGGGCCCACCAAAGAGAAGATACCCTGATAAGCAATGCATGTTTTCACTCAAGACCTCTAAAATGTTCTGCCTTAGGTTTAAAGGCAATTGAGAATAAATGAGCCCTCTAAAACAGGAAACCAAACTTTGAAACATTTTTAGCCACTATTAGGTAAATTTGACCTTCTCTTAATTATTTCACAGACGAGAAATTTTAATCCTCTGTGGAGGAAGATAATGTCGAACAGAACTTCTGTAATTTCTCATATACATTTTCCAGCATTCCATAAAATATAACCAGGCATGACAGTAGTCAGGATGAAATTTTCAAAACCCAAGAGTAAAAAGACAAAGAAACAAGCCTACAGGTGAACACTTTGAAACTATTAGATTCAGATTTTTAAATAATTAAATTAATAATTAGTAATTAAATGTAATATTTAAAATAATATTAAGATGTACAAGAAAATAGATATCAAATGGAGAATTATCAGAATCGATAAAATGAATCGAATGTAAATTTTTTTCTTTTTTGAAACTGACAAATACAATGACTGAAATTAAGAATTAAATGTATGAGTTTAAACAGTAGATTAGACACAGCAGAAGTATAGATTAATAAACTGGAAATATCAAGACAATAAGAATAAACAACCTGAAACGTAAAGCAACATGAATGGTAAACACAGAAAAAAGTAATGAGGTATATAGAACAAGTTAGAAAAACTTAATATATATGTAGTTGAGATCCCAAAAGAAAAAGAAGAGAGAGTGAGGCAGAAGCAATATTTGAAGAGAAAATAACCAAAACTCACAAAAGATACCGATACATAGATTCAACGATCTTCATAAGCCCCCAAATAGATGAAATATAAGTAAAAGCATGCATGCAGGAAATAGGAAAACTACTTGCTATGGTTTGAATTTTTGTGTCCGTCTAAAATTCATGTGGAAAGTTAATCCTCAATGTGATAGTATTGAGGTGAGGCCTTTGGGAAGTGATCAAGTAGGAAGGGATTTGCCCTCATGAATGGGATTAATGCCCTTATAAAAGAGACTGCAAAGCTATCTGGCTCTTTTATCTCTTCTGTCATGCAAGGATACAGCCAGGATTCATCCCTTTTTGCTCCTTTATGCCGTGTGTGGATGCAGCAAGAGGATATCATCTTGGAAGCAGAGAGCATGCTTTACCAGCACCAAATGTACTGGCACCTTGATCTTGGAGTTCCCAAACTCCAGAACTAAGAGAAAATTAATTTTTATTTTGAATTATGTAGTCTCAGGCTTGTAATTATAGGAGGACAAATGGACTAAGACCCTACAATAAACCCAGGCAAAAAAAAAAATCTAGAAATGCAAACAGAAGAAGAAAAAAAAAGACCTAATAAGACTTACATGTTACTTTTAATGGAAATTATGGAAAAGGGAAGACTATAAATGACATATTTGAAGTATAAAAGCAAATGAGTCTTAATTTAGAATTCTACACCCAAAAAATATAACCTTCAAAAATAAAACAAAATAAAGACATTTAAGACAGGCAAAAATTGAGAATATTTGTTATCAGGAGGCCCACACTAAAATAAATAAATACTAGAAGAAGTTCTCCAGCAAAAGGAAAATGACCTTATGTAGAAACAGGTAAAATGGAAAAGAATAAAGAAGATTCAAGAGAATAAGTACATGGATAAAACAAAGTAAATATTGACTTTAAAATAATGTCTTGGATGAGTTTAATATGTAAGTAGAACTAAAATGCATTTTTGTGGAAATGGACAGGCTGGATTTAAAATTTATATGAAAATACAAAGTGCCTAAAATAGCCAAGACAATAAAGTTAGGGTACTTTTACTACTAGATAGCAAGATTTTTATAAAGCTAACATATTTAAGACTGCAAAGAATGGTGCCAGTATACACAAATGAAGCAATGGCATTAAACAGAGAGTCTAGGAAGAGATTTGTTCATATTTAGTCACCTGATTTATGACAAAGATGTGACTATGATTTCTGTGGGGGAATTACCGTCTTTTCAATTAATATTTCTGGGCCAACTGAATATTTTCGTGGGGAATAAAAGAATCTTGACCCCAATCACATCACTTACAAAAATCAATTCCAGATGAATCATGGACCTAAATATGAAGGGTAAAACAATAAATCTTCTAGAGGAGATAACACAGGAGAATATATTTATAATCCTGAGCTAGGCAAATACGTCTTAAACAAGATACAAAAAGTGCTAACCATAAAGATAAAGACTGATACATTTCAGAGAAGATATTGCCAATACGCATATCTGACCAAGAATTCGTGTGTGTGTGTGTATGTGATGCCAGCATCATCCTGATACCAAAACCTGGCAGAGACACAACAAAAAAAGAAAATTTCAGGCCAATATGCCTGATGAACATTGATGTGAAAATCCTCAATAAAATACTACCAAACCAAATCCAGCAGCACATCAAAAAGCTTATCCACCACAATCAAGTCGGCTTCATCCCTGGGATGCAACACTGGTTCAACATATATGAATCAATAAATGTAATCCATCACATAAAAAGAACCAATGACAAAAACCACATGATTATCTCAACAGATGCACAAAAGGCCTTCGATAAAATTCAACACCCCTTCATGCTAAAAACTCTCAATAAACTAGATATTGATGGAATGCATCTCAAAATAATGAGTTATTTATGACAAACCCACAGCCAATATCATACTGAATGGGCAAAAGCTGGAAACATTCCCTTTGAAAACCAACACAAAACAAGGATGCCTTCTCTTACCACTCCTGTTCAACATAGTATTGGAAGTTCTGGCCAGGGCAATCAGGCAAGAGAAAGAAATAAAGGTATTCAAATAGGAAGAGAGGAAGTCAAATTGTCTCTTTTTGCAGACGACATGATTGTACATTTAGAAAACCCCATCGTCTCAGCCCAAAATCTCCCTAAGCTGATAAACAACTTCAGCAAAATCTCAGGTTACAAAATCAATGTGCAAAAATTACAAGCATTCCTATACACCAATAATAAACAAACAGAGAGCCAAATCACGAGTGAACTCCCATTCACAATTGCTACAAAGAGAATAAAATACCTAGGAATACAACTTACAAGGGATGTGAAGTACCTCTTCAAGGAGAACTACAAACCACTGCTCAAGGAAATAAGAGAGGACACAAACAAATGGAAAAACATCCCATGCTCATGGATAGGAAGAAACAATATTGTGAAAATGGCCATATTGCCCAAAGTAATTTATAGATTCAATGCTATCCCCATCAAGCTACCACTGACTTTCTTCACAGAACTAGAAAAAACTACTTTAAATTTCATGTGGAACCAAAAACGAGCCCTTATAGCCAAGACAATCCTAAGCAAAAAGAACAAAGCTGGAGGCATCATGCTACAGATTAATTTTTTTAAAAGACAGACAACCTAGGAAAAAGTAAACAACAAACTCGAACAGGATGGCCAGTAACCAAGTGGCCCACAAACACATGGAAAGTTGTTCACCATTAATGGTGGGTAGAAAACTGAAAATTAAAATCACAATGAGGTACTACTACGTATCCACCAGAATGCCTAAAATGACAAGAATTGACAATACCAAGTGTTGCCAAGGATGCAGAGGAACTGGAACTCTCACAAACTCCTGTGGGAAAACTAAATTGATACAATCACTTTGCAAAACTGTTTGTCAGTATCTGCTGAAGCTAAATAAACACATGCCCTATAACCCAGCAATTTCACCTCTATTAATATTACAGAAATGAATGCATACATTCAATAAATGACTATGAAAGGGCATAATAGAAGCTTCTATAATGCTGGTATTGTATATCTTTACCTCAGTAGAGGATATATCAGTGTGTTCACTTTGTAAAAATTGATCTATATTCTTATGCTTTTTCCTGTTGTACTTTTGTAAGTTACACTTCAACAAAAATTATTCAGAAAGGACTAGCACCCTAAACCTTATACCCATTAAAAACAACAAAATTACAAATCTTTGAAATTCAGATGGTTAGAAGCTAGAGAGATGGCACAAAATAGAGACACTAAACAGACATTCATATTTAATCACTTAACTGACAAAAGTGTAACTATTTCTGTGAGGAAATACATGGTGTTTTCCATCTAAATTGCAAGGCTGAGGTTTAAGAAAAAAATGAAATTTGAGGCCAGAGTTTTCCCATGTCTTGACTAACATTCAGATGCTATGAGTCTCTGAAATCTTAGCCTGCGACTCTCTAGTGGAACAAAAGACTAGGGTTATCAAGGAAAAGGACCATCTAACTTTATCTAATAGATTGTATGCATTGCCTAGCCCACTGTACTGAAAGATTTGTCATTCCCTGCTGTCTTCTCCTGGTTCCTTGGCTGTAGTTTCTTCACCAATCAGGTCCTTGGTTTAAACCTTCAGAACACTCATCATCTCTCCTTGCCAGTGGGTAAACTGGCAGGCATGAGTTCTGTCCGGGATATGCCCCCTGAGACAGCACCACAGCTTTTGGAGCAGAACAAAAGTAGTGCTATCTATATGAATGATGAAAGCATTATGTGACTTCCAAAGAGAAGATGCGGACCATGAACAGGCTTCACTGTCACTGAAGCAGCTGTAATCAGAAGACCTATATATATCTACTACACAGAATCTTCATGAGAAGTTTCCCCTCTCCTAAAATTGACTCCTCCTAGCAATCAGGGCAGTTTCCAGTTCCCGAAAAAGGGCCTCCTCAGCTGAACAGAGGCTGAACTTAAGCAAGTGTTTCTCTTTATAGCAGGAGCCTGGAGTATCATCATTGTGGGGCTACCTCCAGGGAAGCCAGGCCCAAAGAAGCAGAAGCCACTGTTGCTGTGGTGACAGAACAGCATACAAAGTGAAAGCATCGGACCATAAGTTCTCATGTCTGGGTGAGAGTCTCCCTCAGTGGATGCACCTGGGAAGAGCCCTTCAAGATACAGAACATGCAAACTGTCAAACCTGTGCTGTTGCTCAATGGACACATCTGGGTAGTTTCCAGGCTAGTTGGGCAGGGGTTTCACCAAATCTCCTAAGAAAGTAGGGATTCTCTGAACACTCACTCTCTTGCTTTCCCACATCTGAGTGTTTCCTCCCATCATTTCTTCCTTCCGGAGCACCCCTCCCCTCTCCCTCACTAGCTGTAAAAATGCATACCCCACTCTTGGGCCCAACCGACATGACACTTCATTCCAAAGCTTCCCTCAACCTCTGTCTGACCTAGTCATGTCATTACTTCAGTGCTCTTTGCTGCCTTTAGAATAGAACCTAAGCTCTCCTGAGCACCTATAGTGTTATTTGTTACCTGGCACAGTGCTAATTTTGACTACTTTACTCCATGAAGACAGAAGCCTTTCTGACTCCCTTCTCCTGTCCACTTGGCTTTGCGTGGGGCTTGGCACATAGGAGCAAATATTAATTGACTAAATAAACAAATGGCAATACAAACTTAAATGTATCCAAACAGAAAACTGCAGAGGACACATGCATCCATCTCAAATTATTTCCGAGCAATAGTACCTGGAAACCAATATTAGCTTTCCCTAGAAGCATAACTCTACAAGATCTCCAAGTCAGAAAGAGGCCTCAAAGGTCACTGCCTCTAGGCTGACCCTCCGGCCTTCCTTAAGACTAAAATTCACACCTTCCTTGGGATATCCAGAGGAGAAAACCATGACCAAGAAGATAGATCTTCACGGTGGGGAGTGTAGAACAAGTCTCTTTCTCCTCAGGGTGGGTAGATAGGGGCTTCATTTCTTAGCTCTCAGATATGAATAAAGAAAGAGAATTCATTTATTCACCATTCTGAAGAATGATGTGGCCTAGTGGGGAGATAGACATAGTCATATGTGCCAATAGCTTTGTTCATAACAAAATATATAAATGAAATTTCATGGTGACAAAGAAGGACTCTCCCAACATTGCCTAGCAAGTCTGGAAGGGGACATTGATGCAGGCACAAGCACAAGGCAATATGTTAGATGCTATAATCACAATTTGTGCAAAAAGCTATGGAAGTGTCGGGAGGGAGGCATGACCAAGTTTACCTGGAAGAAGCAAAGGGAGGGAGTAGCTGAACTGAGTCCTGTGGGATCAGGAGGGTCAGGTGAAGGGAGCAACATTGCTACAGCTAGAAAGAGCAAAAGGCATGGTTGAAGAAAAGTAAAGATTCAGTGAGGCTGGAGTATAGAGTACAGGATGAAATTTGGCAAAAATAAGGCAAGATAAGGAGATGGTTGCCAAGTAGGCTTTAAAAATCATGCCAACTTTGAACTTGGTCCTGAAGGCAGTGGGCAGTCTTTAAGCTGGACTAAGGTGATTTGTGGAAGATAACCAGACATCAGAATGGGAAATGGACTGAAATCAGATAGTCACAGGAGCAGGAAGGCTGGCCCGAGGCTTTGCTCTCAGTTCAGTGGAGGGTAGGAGGCCTGCGCATGTCTGGGGCAGTAGGCTGTATTTGAGAAACACGAGGTTAGAGAACTTGATAGAGATCCAGGACCTATTGGTGAGAGGTTGAGGGAAGAGAAAAGCAGGATGACTGACATTTTTGCCTTGAATAACAGTGAAATGCTGGTCTCATTCACAGAGACAGGGAAAACAAAAAGAATAAAAGACACAAGGGACACAAGGAGTTTGGCATTGAACCTGATGAGCGTGAAGTGGCGTTCTGCATTTGACTGGGCATAGACTTAGGAGCCATGGGTAAGTAGTAGCTGAGCCCAGGCTCTCCATCTCCTCACCCACATCTCTGCCCCTTCCCACCCCTCCTTTTCATTCCCACCCCACCTTTCTGGAAACCAATATTAGCTTTCCCTAGAAGCATAACTCTACAAGATCTCCAAGTTAGAAAGGGGCCCCAAAGGTCACTGCCTCTAGGCTGACCCTCCAGCCTTCCTTAAGACTAAAATTCACACCTTCCTTGGTGTGACACCTTTTGGCACTGAGGTGTCCTGTTAACTCATTTTATCTTGGATTCATCCTGGACACCCCGGGAACACATCACCCTTCCAGTCCCCTTCCTCCAACCTCTACTCTGCTCAGTCACACTGTAGCAACAAAATAATAAACTCCAAATATGTCCATGTGCTAATCCCTGCACCTGTGAATATGTTAACCTCTGTAACAAGGGATTCTGTGATGTGATTAAAGGTAAGAACCTTGAGAGATCAGAGGATCCTAGATTATGCAGGTGAGTCCAGTACAATCCCATGAGTCCTTAAAAAATAGGGAACCTTTCCAAGCTGCAGAAAACCAGAGTGATGGCAGCATGAAAAGTACTTAGCTTCCTGTTGCTAGCTTTGAAGATGGAGGAGCCAAAGAATGTAAGAAGCCTCTGAAAGCTGGAAAAGGCAAGGGCACAGATTCTCCCCTACAGCCTCCAGGAAAGAACACAGGCTATCAGATGCCTTGATTTTATTTAGTCCCATGAGACTCGCATTAGCTTTCTGACCTACAGAACTGTAAGATAATAAATTTGTTTAAAGCCACCAAGCTTGTGATAATGTTACAGCACCAAAGGATAGTTTGTTGCAGCAGAAATACCCACCAATACCTACTCCCCTCGTTTCACGGATACTCAGCAAATCTAATTCCCTACTGGAATCAATTGACAACTTTTCAAAAATGTCTATAGGAAAGAGATGCTTAGGGTGCCCTTTTAATATCAGCAGTTCTGGAGTTCCTAGAGGGCCAAGGACTTCATAATAAAAGCAATTCCTGTCTTGGATCTGGATGAGATAACCTGGTGAGAGGGTAAGGATTGAGTTGGGAGAGAGCCCTGGGCAAGATGAAGACAGGCCTGTATATGAGGCAGGGGTGTAGGGAGAGGGAAAGGAAGGATAAAGATGACGCAATGTCAGCAAAACCAGGAGAGGACAGCGTTTAGTAGGTGTTGATCAGAGATGCTCAATGCTACAGAGGAGAAAACCGAATCTGACAACAAACAGGTCATTTGTGGTCTTCAAAGAAAGAATTTCAGTGAAGAGACACAGCAAAAGCCAAAATATGGAGGGTTGGGGAGATACTGGAGGAAAAAGTAAGAAGTAAATAAGCCATAAAGAGTGAAAAGCTCTTTAGAAAAGACGGGATTATTCATCTTTATATCTGTCATACTCAGCACAATGCCAGAACACAGTGGGTGCTCATTAAATGTTGAATCAAGAGAAGTACTGGAGTCAGTAGGCATAGACCAGCATGTCTCAAACTTTACTGTGCATACAAATCACCTGGGGATTCTGATATAGCAAGTCTGGCATGAGCTCTGAGATCCTGCTTTTCTAATAAGCTCACAGATGATGCTGTGCTGCTGCTGGTCTTCAGACCTCACTTTAAGTATCAAGGAAGTAGACCACCACACCCAACCACCCTGTAATCACGGCTCCCTTTGGTTCCTGGGTAACATTATGATCCCAGAAGTCAGTATGACTTATATAGAACTATAGGATTTGCTGACCTCATGGTACACATCTGCACAGCGGAGCCAAACCAGGCACCAACCCAATCCCAGCATCCGGGAGTAAACATTCATAAAAGGCTCCACTCCAAACACTTTCCACATTGCAGGATTTTTCACAATTCCCCCCAACCTCAACACCACTGCCAACTCCTCCTTCCCCAGCGTAACAATTCATATCCCACCATTGATCATAGAAAGGCTGAGTCTTTGACATTAGGCTTGGGGAGGGGTGTTCTCATCCGGTGACCTCAGGGATTCCAAATGCATGGATTTTAAAATCACCATCTGAATCAGGACACTCCCAACACAGATATTGCTCAGAGTGGGAAATGGCTCCCGGCGCCTCGCCCTCTTCCCACAAGGGTATGGGGAGCACCAGTCTGCATATATAGGAGCTATATATATATATCTCCTAAAAGCAAGCCTGGGAAAGGTGAAGAATCTCAATCCTCTCTACCTATATCCCAATAAAAAAGAAAAGCTATTAAACACATTTCTATAAATGTTATGCAGGATGTCACTCAATGGCACTCACTGTCGATATAGAAATGCAGAGTGTCAGAAGGCAGTGTTTACCTTTATCAGAGATATTATCAAGAAAACCAAAAGTGAGAGTAATTTGAGAAAAACTGGTGAGATAGGACTTTCCCCTAAGAGTGAGTGCCTGTCACAGTTCACCCTCAAACACATTTTCATAGCTCCGTTTTTATGTTGTTCCAGCCCATACATTAGAGGAATTTGGTTCATGGAGAAAAGAAAATTGAATAGCAGCTAAAGGTCAGTGAGTCAGTCAGCTCTTTCAGTTGAAAGTTACAAAAACTTTATGCTCATTGGCTTAGGCAAGAGAGAATTTATTTGCTCACATAACTGAAACACCCCTGGATATGGCACAATCCAGGACGTACACAACATACCCTGAGTTCATCTCACAACTCAGCCACCTCTGGGTTGGCTCCAAGTCCAGGCTCTACACACGGTCTTCCAGTAGTTTCAATCTTCACATATCATGATTAGCATGTCTAGGAGAGCCCACTTCCCTTAGAGAGCAGACCAAAGTCCTGAGCTGGCACTCACTGATACCACCTGACATGACTTGGGTTGAGTGTTCATCCCTCAACTATAGAGGGTGGGCTGGAAGTAAGTGCCCCGCTCAGTTGGTTTAGTCTGAGTCATGTGCTCCACCCTGGGGTTGCCTTCTTTGTCAGAGCCCTTGGGATAAATAGAGGAAAGAATTAATTCCTCTCAATCAAATCAAGGTCCTATTGTCACAGTAAGGGAGAGTGGTGCTAAGAGGAAAAAGGCAACAAATATCTACTACACCCAGATTTGTACACACATTTAGGTACAAGTCTGTTACAATGAAAAAAATTCCAAACTCCTGATGCTACCTCTGTGACTGACATAGTCCCTTGCAGATCTTTTCTGTCTCTATTATAACGCACTGGATATATCTGGGCTCTGCGTCTCAGAGGGTCACACCGGCTTTTGATGACCCATTTAACCTCATGCTCTGGGGCCAACCTCATCTTCTATCCTTATGCCCCGTGCTGAAGATGGATCTCACCATTGCTTCACTTAACACTTAGAACTGAACTAATTCCTTTTCTCCTGCTTACCTCCTCACTGTCAGAGCATTTGGTGGGGGGTTGGATGGGGGGACTCATGCCAGGCTTAGAATAACGGAAACTGAATAGGCCAAACACCTGCCCTTCATAGCAGACTGGAGTCCTGCTTCTGAAAAATCAATGTCTGTATTGTTTTTCTTTTTTATGAATCAGAGTTCCAGATTTAGAGAACAGGATACTGTCAATTGCTAGTATGATGAAAGAGTGGCTTGAAGGTATTATGTTTTGCAGGAGGGCCAAGGAGATTTCAGTAACTGTTGCTGTTGGGAATTTAATAGGTTTTTACTTTGCACTGTGCTCAGTATCTACAGAGTGCTTCCTGCTTCTCAATGATACTAGTGTTGACCTGTCCATTGACAATCCAAATAAATCAATCAAGGCAATTTTCTATCTAAATCTATTAGCTCACCAAAAATCTAGGCCAGATATGCAAAAAGTACTTAATACGGATGTTTCTTAAGGGCCTACCATGTGCCAGGTACTCAGCCAGGCTCCAGGCCACAGGGTTAAGATATAATAACAAAATATTAAAATGAGACGAGATATTAAAGGGATATCTGTCCTATCTCCGTAGTATATCTAAGATCAGGAGGAGGAGGAGGGGACTTACTGGAAGTTGCAGGCCAGCACTGCAGGGCTGGGGTAGAACTCAGGCCCTTGATTCCCTCTTGGTCACAAAGTCAAGTTTCTGTGAAGATGGTTGTAAATGGCTAAGAAGGCACCTAAAAGACTTTTGTTTTTTAAACTATATATAGATTCCATTTAAGCTTAAATTCTAAAACCTGCCCCAGTCCTCAGTTACTGCCTGATAATACACACACACTGCAGCTTGTCTTTACCAGCTCAAGATTGGTAGAAAGAGGGCCAGTGACTCCCTGCCCAGCTGCAAAGTGGTGTCCCGCAGCAGGTGGCTGATGTCCAGGTTCCCTCAGAGAAGGCAGGACAGATCATAATTGCTGACTAGGTAGGAAGTCAGGAAGAGAGGGGGCTCATGTCCCTGGCACCAGTTCCCATATGTAACAGTACAGAGATCTGTGGATGGTAGGTCTATCTTGTGTCTTACAAATGCCATCCAATCATCTAATCATAATTATATCATGCTCACCCCCATCCTAATCCCTTGGCAAGGCCCTAAGTGCCCCAACTTAGATCCAGGACCACAGCCAACTCTTGATGCTGTCTTTCATTGGTTTTGGCTTCTGTCATTGAATGAGCCACCTTGCAAGTCAAATACAGGGGTTTTTAATTCCAATCCAGATGGGTGCCATCTCTCCAACAGAGGCCTGCCCGGGCACTGACATAGATGCTCTGGGAGTCAGGCTGAGACTATGACCAGGGTCAGACATTTTATACACAATATGGAGCCCATTGTAGTCTGAGCAGTTTGGATCCCATCTCTTATGTCTCCCCAAGCCAAAATCAGGTTGCCAAGTAGCTGTGAGAGCAAAGGTAGCCCAAATTCAGCCTTTAAATCAAATGTAGGTGAGGGGTTCAAACACCTGCAAAAGTGAGTCAAATCAATCTTCTTGCCAGAGACAGTCTCCCTCCTCCTTTGAAATTTTCCTTCCAGTCACATCTTGAACAGAGTTGAACCATTCATTTGAGAACTATCCTTATTTACCGTATGTCAGGTCCTTTGCTAGGTAGAGCATCATAAAAGCGCTGAAGAGAACATAGTCTCTACTCTCCCAAAGTTCTTAGATTTGTGCAATATGAATGAACAGATGTGCAGAAGCCTACAACAGATCTAAACTCAGGGGTCAGGGAAGGCACCCTTGAAGAAGTGAGGTTTAAACTGAGACATGACTGTGAGTAAGAACGAGCTGGTGAAAGAGTGGAGTGCGTCCCAGCAAAGGGAAGAGCATGAGTGAAGCTCTGAGGTGGGGCATTATAAAATATTAACGAGGACAATGATAGTGGTGGTGTCTATCATTTATTTAGTGCTTATTACATGCTGGTTACTTTATATGGATTAACTGATTTGATCTTTACAAAACTGAGTGCCATTATTCCCATTTACAGAGGACAAATTACGACTTTGGAGTTGAGTGAAGTTATATAAACTTGCCCCAGCCTAATAGCCAATAATTGATTTTTTCCAGCTATATTGAGCTTTGAATGACAAATAAAAGTTATTTATATTTAAGGTGTACAGTGGGATGATTTGATATATGTATACACTGTTAAATGATTACTGTAATCAAGCTAATTAACATATCCATTACCTCACATAGTAACCCTTTTTTGTGTAAGAACTTAAGATTTAATCTCTCAGCAAATTTCTAATATACAATATATTATTATTAACTATAGTCACATGCTGTACATTAGACCTATTCATATATATATATACACACATACACACACACACAAACACATATACAAATACATATATATACAAAAACACACATATCTCACAATTTATTTCTTCATTCACTTGGCCTTTGTAAATAATGCTGCAATAAATATAAGATTGTAGATATCTCTTCAAGATAATGATTTCATTTCCTTTGGGTACATACCCAGAAGAGGGATTTCTGGATCACATGGTAGTTCTATTTTTAACTTTTTAGGACCCTCATATTGTTTTTCATAATGGCTGTACCAATCTACATTCCTACCAAATGTGTACAAAGGTTCCTTTTTCTCCAAACCTTCACCAACATTTGTTATCTCTGGTCTTTTTCCTAATAGCCATCCTAACAGTTGTGAGGTAATACCTCATTGTGGTTTTGATTTGCATTTACCTGATGATTAATGATTTTGAGCACCTTTTCATATATCTGCTGGCCATTTTTGTGTCTTCTTTGGGAAAATGTCTATTCAGTTCCTGTATTAGGGTTCTCTAGAGGGACAGGACTAATAGGATAGATGTATATATGAAAGGGAGTTTATTAAGGAGTACTGATTCACACAATCACATGGTGAAGTCCCACAATAGGCCATCTGCACGCTTAGGAGCAAGGAAGCCAGTCCGAGTCTGAAAATCCCCAAAGTTGGGAAGCCAACAGTGCAGCCTTTAGTCTGTGGCTCTAAGCCCAAGATCCCCTGGCAAACCACTGGTGTAGGTCCAAGAGTCCAAAAGCTGAAGAATTTGGAGTCTGATGTTTAAGGGCAGGAAGGATTCAGCATGGGAGACAGATGAAGGCCAAAAGATTCAGCCAGCCTACTCTTTCCATCTTCTGACTACTTTATTCTAGCCACGCTGGCAGCTGATTAGATGATGCCCACCCAGATTGAGGGTGGGTCTGCCTTTCCCAGCCCACCGACTCAAATGTATATATGACTTAAATCATGTCATCTCCCTTGGGAACACCCTCACAGACACACCCAGGAACTTTGCATCCTTCAATCCAATCAAGTTGGCACTCAACATTAAACATCACAGGTCCTTTGCCTATTTTTTAATTAGGTTATTTGGTTGTTTTTGCTTTTGCTTTTGTTGTTGTTAGTGGTGTTTTGGTGTTTTGTTTTGTTTTGTTTTTGCTATTTAGTTATATATGAGTTCCTTATATATTTTGGATATATGATTTGCAAATATTTTCTCTCATTATGTAGGCTGCCTTTTCATTTTGTTGATTGTTTTCTTTGCTGGGCAGAAACTTTTTAATTTGATTGTGACATTGTGAAATATATCTTTAGCCTTTGTTCCAGTCTCCTGACATACAGCTCCTAAAATCCTTGGAATCTCTAGAGTGATAAAAGTGTCTTCAGTGTACTGAGTTGACTGATGGCTGGGGACTCCTGGGTAGCCTGAGAGGGTCATGGGAACTCTGATTTATGGCTACTATTCAGAAGTTCCAGAAGCCCAAACTTGCAATTGGCATCTGAAGTAGGGGATGAGCCCTTAACCTGTGGGTTCTGACAATATCTCCAGGTAGATAGTGTCAGAATGGAGCTGGACTGAATTAGAGGACACCTAGCTGGTGTCTACTGCAGAATCTGGAATTTGGTTGATTGCTTAGTGTGTGAGGAAATACCTCCACATACACATCTGGTGTCAGAAGTCTTGCGTGACCGTGTAAGAGTAGAGCATAAAAGGAGAAACTGAGTTTGCTTTTCCCTATATCTTTACATAGATGTAGTCCCACTTGTTTATTTTTGCTTTTGTTGTCTGTGCTTTTGCTATCCTATCCAAAAAACTTATTGCCAAGACCAATGTCAACAAGATTTTTCCCCTAAAACTCTTTGAGGAGTTTTATGTTTGGGGTATTACATTTAAGTCTTTAATCCATTTTGAATTTATTTTTGTGTGTGGTAAAATATAAAGGTCCAATTTCATTCTTTTGCATGTGGATATCCAGTTTTCCCAACACCATTTATTGAAGAGACTATCTTTTCCCCATTATGTATTCTTGGAAGCTTTGTGAAAAATTTGTTGAACGTATATGTATGGGTTTATTTCTCAGCTCTCTATTCTGTTCCATTGGTCTATATGTCTGTATTTACACCAGTACCATCCTGTTTTGATTACTGTCTATAGCTTTGTAATATAATTTCGGGAAATGTGATGCCCACAGATTTGTGTTTCTTCAAGATTCCTCTAACAATTCAGGGTCATTTGTGGTTCCATGCAAATTTTATGATTGTCTTTTCTATTTCTGTGAAAAATGCTTTTGGAATTTTAATAAGGATTGGTTTGAATCTTTAGATTGCTTTGAGTAGTATGGACATTTTAACAATATTTTTTCTTCCAATCCATGAATACAGAATAGCTTTCCATTAATTTATCTTCTTCTATTTCTTTCATCAATGTTTTATAAATTTCAGTACACAGATTTTTCACCTCCTTGATTAAATTTATTCATAAGTATTTTTTTCTTTTTATACTATTATAAATGGGATTCTCACCTTAATTTCTTTCTCAAATAGTTCATTGTTAATGTGTAGAAATACTACTGATTTTTGTATATTGATTTTGTATTCTGCAACTTTAGTGCATTTGTTTATTAGTTCCAACAGGTTTTTGGTGGAGTCTTTAGGGTTTCTTAGGTATAAGGTTATGTCATCTGCAAACAGATACCATTTTACTTCTTCCTTTCTGATTTTTTATGCCTTCTATTTCTTTTCTTGGCCAATTTCTCTGACTAGTATTATGTTTGGTATTATGTTGAATACAAGTGGTGATACTGGGTATCCTTTTATTGTTCCTGATTTTAGAGGAAGAGTTTTCAGCTTTTCACCCTTTGGTATTGGCTGCGTGCTTGTCATACGTGGCCTTTATTAAGTCGAGGTACATTTTTTTTCTATGCCTAATGTTTGAGGGTTTTTATCATCAAAAATGTTAAATTTTGTCTAATGCTTTTTTCCATATCTATCGAGACAATCATATGATTTTATCCTTCATTCTCTTAATGTGGTATATCACACTTATTGATTTGTATTTATTAAACCATCCTTGCATCTCAGGAACACATCCCACTTGATCTGGATAAATGATGCTTTTAATGTGCTGTTGAATTCAGTTTGCTGGGATTTTGTTGAGATTATTGCACCTATGTTCATCAAGGATATTGGCCTATAATCTTTTCTTGCAGTGTGCTTGTCTGGTTTTTGTATCAAGATGATGCTGGCTTTGTGAAATGGGTTTGGATGTATTTTCTTTGAATTTTCGGCAGAATTTGAGAAGGATTGGTATTAATTCTTCTTTAGATGATTGATGGAATTTACCAGTGAAGCCATATGGTCTTGGGCTTTTCTTTGCTGGGAGATATTTTTATAACAGATTCAATCTCCTTATTCATTTTTAATCTTTTTGGATTTTCTTACCTCTTCATGATTCAGCCTTGGTAGGATGTATGTTTTTAGGAATTTATCCATTTCTTCCAGATTATGGCCTGTAATTGTCCACAGTAGTCTCTTATGATCCTTTGTATTTCTGTGAGCTGTCTTAAAATAATTATTTTGAATTCTTTTCTAGGCAACTCATATGTCTTTATTTCCTTCAGGTTGGTTCCTAGAAAATTATTGTGTGCTTTTGGTGGTGTCATGTTTCCTTTTTTTTCCTATTCCTTGAAGTCTTGTGTTGCTATCTTTACATTCGAAACAGCAGGAACGTCCTACAGTCTTTAATGACTGGCTTTGGGAAAGAAACACCTTCAGTAGCCATCAAGGGTGAGGATTCTGAGATTTTCTCAGACTTTTTCTATGGATGGGCCTGCTCCATCTCTCTTGTTCCTTTTTTGGTGGAGGGAATTATTAAAATTCTGTGCCTTTTCTCCATCCTGCAAAGCTAGACTGGTTGCTGAGAATCTCCCATTTGTTTTCCTTAGGTCAATGCCCTAAAATGTTCAAGTTTATGTGTCTCCTCCCAGTCCCACAGAGTCAAGCCAGTTGACCGCACATGCCTGCAAGCCACCTGCAAAGGCTCACACTTATTGTATGGAGCACATGCATGGGGAGCCATTCAGCAGGGGTACTGGGAGAGGAGGTGAGGTGCATGGAGCATTGAGGGCATCCACAGTCCAGTTAAGGGGCTTTGCAAGGCATCTCAAGTGGCTCGTGGGTAAGCCTCCTGAAGGAGACTGTGAAGTAGTTAGTGGAATACATGGCCATTTGTTGAATTTCAAGCCCTGTTGCTGTGAGTCCCCAACACTTTTCCCTGCTCCCAGGCTTTCACAGCCATATAGCCATGGTGATCCCCTCAGCATTCTGTATGTGGTGAGGAAGAGCTGGGCCTCTTGTGTATCATTCCACACAGCTGGGAAATCCAGCTGCTCATTCACTACTCTTGCTTTCTTCCATGGAAGTACTCATGGGCCACAGGAGCCTTTTTTGGCAGTGAGCTGTGATGCCTTGAGGAAGTGGTGACATGGGTAAAGTGAAATCTATTCAATGTATCTATTCTTGGATTTTTGGGTTTTTTGGTTGTTTTGTTTTGTTTTTGCTCCAATGGCGTGCTGGAACTTCGCTACTAGACACCCAAGCTCCCACAATGGTACTGTCATCCACAATGGTTGTCAAAATCAATAAACTGTGGAGAGATGATAGTAGAAAACCCTTATTCTGCCATCTTGCTGACATCATTCCATCTTAGACAATTTTCAGTCACAGATAACAGTGTGCTGGAGCCAGCTCAGAGGGGCTTATGAGAACAAATCGTGCACCATGATCTTTTCCCAACTCTACAATCAGTGGCTTCTTGTTAGTGCTTTGAAATCAGGGCCGGGCACAGTGACCCACACCTGTAATCCTAGCACTTTGGGAGGCTGAGGCAGGCAAATCATGAGGTCAAGAGATTGAGACCATCCTGACCAACATGGTGAAACTCCGTCTCTACTAAAAATACAAAAATTAGCTGGGCGTGGTAGCGCATGCCTGTAGTCCCAGCTACTTGGGAGGCTGAGGCAGGAGAATTGCTTGAACCCCGGAGGCGTAGGTTGCAGTGAGCCGAGATTGCACCACTGCACTCCAGCCTGGGTGACAGAACGAGACTGTGTCTCGAAAAAAAAAAAAAAAGAAAGAAAGAAAAAAGAAAGAGAAAGAAAGAAGAAGAAAGAAAGAGAAAGAAAGAAAGAAAGAAAGAAGAAAGAAAGAAGAAAGAAAGAAAGAAAGAAAGAAGAAAAGAAAAGAAAGAAAAAGAAAGAAAGAAAGAAAAAGAAAGAAAGAAAGAAGAAAGAAGGAAAGAAAGAAAGAAAGAAAGAAGAAAGAAAGAAAGAAAGAAGAAAGAAAGAAAGAAAAAGAAAAGAAAAGAAAAGAAAGAAAGAAAGGAAGGTATGGTGGGAATATTTACACTATAGAAATCAGAAAAGTTTTAAAAGAATGGGGACTTGTTTTGTTTTGTGTTTTCTAGAGAGCCAGTTGTTAAACATTTAGCAGCCCATGGCAGTAAATGATGGGCTGATTCCTGGAACAAATGTCTCATCTTCTATGTCTTGCACTCCTTTCTCTCCAATGTTAGTGAAGAACAGGGCTTTCCACACTGTAGTGCTCCTAAGAACCGCCTCCATTAATTGAATTTTAACCCAGGCAAGTTTGGCCCTGGAGCTTGATGGCCACCATTCAATCATTTATTGATTCATTTCTTCATTAGCCCATACTGAGTACCTGGCTAGCAGTTAGGGATATAAAGAAAAGATAAGTACCTGCCTCCAAAGATCTCACAATCTCTCAGGGAAAGCATTTGGGCAGGTTTTAAAACAAGCTCTTGTAACGCATCCCCACCCCATGACTAGTCTACCCAGTAGACTAATATTACTGACTCCTAATATTAGCAGGACCCAGAACAAGGATACAGATAGAAGACGTCTATGTTAGTTTCCCAGGGATGTTATAACAAATTACTACAAAATTTATGGCTTTAAAAGAAAAAGAAATATTATCTCACAGCTCTGGAGGCTAGAAATCTCAAGTCAAGGTGTCAGCAGCGTGCCCTCTGAGGGCTGTAGAGAATTCTTCTTCACTTCGCTCAGCCTCCCGTAACTCCAGGTGTTCTTAGCTTGGTCCTTGCTCCTCCTTCACAGGCCCTTTTCTCCTGTGTCTCTATGTCTTCTCCTCTTCTCATAAGGATACTTGTCATTGTACTTATGACCCACATGGTTAATCCAGAATGATCTTATCTTGAGATGCTTCACTTAATTACATCTGCAAAGACCCTTTTCTCAAAATGAGGGCACATTCTTAGGTAGCAGGGATTAGGATTTAGACGTATCATTTTGGAGGCCACAATTCAACTTACTAAACCCACATACCATGTCTAAATATTTAAAATTTATAAATCAAACTGACAAATTGGCAGATAACTTACTTTTCACCTTAATATTTATACCGTTATGATGACAAAATTTAAAAATATGTTCAAGCTATAGTTTCATATGGCCAAAAAGAAAATATCAAGACAGACTGAATTTAATCATTATTGCCTATGTGTAGGTGGCCTATTGATAGGTGTATAATATTTGGGTAAGTAATAAATGCATACATAATTCATAAATTACTATATATGCATTCTGTGAACTTTATTTTTCTTTCCATCAGTTAAGTAAAATTACTAAGTATGTTCCTATAATCAAGAGTTTTATGTAATTTGTGTTCAGTTGACACAAATGAGGATAATAATGACACTCACTCTACAAGGAAATTGTATTTAAAGTGTACACAATTTGAATAAATTTTCATTTAAAATGTAAATTGATGCCAGGCCTGGTGGTTCACGCCTGTAATCCCAGCACTTTGGGTGGATCATTTGAGGTGGGCAGATCATTTGAAGTCAGGAGTTCGAGACCAGCCTGGCCAACATGGTGAAACCCCATCTCTACAAAAAATAAAAAGAAATTAGCCAGGCATGGCGGCATGTGCCTGTAGTCCCAGCTACTCGGGAGGCTGAGGCAGGAGGATCGCTTGAACCTAGGAGGTGGAGGTTGCAGTGAGCCGAGATCACACCATTGCACTCCAGCCTGGGTGACAACAGCGAAACTTGGTCTCAAAAAAAAAAATTAAATTACATGTAAATTGAGTATAAACATTTGTAAAGTTAATTTCTCAAAGAATTATAAATCTATTTTTCTTACAAAATATTCAAACTTATTAAATTTAGAGGTAAAATATACATTGTAATCAATGAATATTGTATTTTTAAATAATTACTTAAATCATCTTTAATTTTTCATTCAATATTTTGAAAATTTAATTAAAGCTTAATAAGTATGTCATAAAAATAAGATTATTTGCAATTTGAGAACTCAATGCCCATGCAGTTGACCACGTTAGGAATCAGTGTCACTGTTGGTGGGAATGTAAATTAGTATAGCCACTATGGAGAACAATATGGAGGTGCCTCAAAAAACTAGAAATAGAACTACAATATGATCCAGCAATGCCACTGCTATGTATACATCTAAAAGAAAATACATCAATATATTGAAGAGATATCTGCATTCCCATGTTTATTACATCACTAATCACCAAACCAAGATATGGAATCAACCTAAGTGTCCATCAATAAATAAATGGATAAAGAAAATGTGGTACATAAACACAATGGAATATCATTTAGCCATAAAAAAAGAAAAAAACACTGCCATTTGCAACAACATGGATGGACCTAGAGGACATTATGTTAAGTGAAATCAGCCAGGTACAGCAGGACAAATTTTGCATGTTCTCACTCATATGTGGAAGCCAAGAATTAAGCAAATTGAACTCATAAAGATAGAGAGTAGAATGATGATTATCATAGGCTAGGAAGGGTGGCAGGGAGTAGGGGTAAAGTGGGGCTAGTGAATGGGTACAAAAATACAGTTAGATAGAATGAATAAGATCTAGTATTCAGTAGCACAATTGGGTGACTATAGTTAACAATAATTTATTGTATATTTTAAAATAACTAAAAGAGTGGAATTGCCATGTTTCTAACACAAAGAAATGATAAATGCTTGAGGTGATGATTACCCTAATTATCCTGATTTGATAATTACACATTGTATGCCTATATCAAAACATCACATGTACCCTATAAATATATACAACTATTATGTACCCATAATAATTATTTTTAAAAGACAAAAAAGAAGCAATGTCATACTTCATGCATGTTATATTCAGACCTAAACTATTCCTCATCTACCGTGAACAACTTTTGTGAATACCGTATTAACTCTAAGCACTACCAAAACCCAGAAATTAGAGTGTAAAAAGAAGGAAAAAAAAGAATATGTGACACTACTAAAAAATCTTCTGAATGCCAGAACCTATTGCATTCATGTACCTGAGAGGAAGGATTTGATACACTAATTTGTCTTTTCCCTTACCTAAGTGCTTACACTGCTCAAGTTTACCTAGTCTTTTTCTAATAACAACAGCAAACCCACATACCTGAATGAATTGATTTGTGCTGTGGAGCAAGAGATGTGAAGAAGCATTTCCCTGGGGCCTGAATGGTGATAGCATTGACAGCAAATGTTCCAGGTTATGATGTGCCAGCAATAACAGCTGGATCTCAAGTGAGAGACACTGGTGTGTTCGTGTGTGTGTGTGATCATGATCATGATATATATCATCCCTTAAATTGCAAGGATTAGGACAGAGACCACTCTTGCCTTGGGTATATTCTGGAAAATACCTCCTAGAACTCTGTTATGTCTTTCTGCTGAGTGTAAATCCCACCTGGCTCTCCAGAATAGAGCCTGCCATCCAGTCCTCTGGCACCCAGAGAGAGAAGCCTTGAATACTCTGCCTTGGTGCTGTTGTTTAGATCTCTACTCCTGACCATTCCACTGCTAACCACCTTCCCATCTACCTTCTCTATCATCTTCCCATAGTCTCTGAGGCTATGTTTATCTTCCTCTGGAACCAGATGACCTGTGTGTCCCCAGACTCTCCTGGTATTCTGTTTGACATAACCCCCAGTTCTGTTGCTACAGACCAGCCTGTAAATCACTGCACCCACTGTCTTTGCTGAAGTCTATTAGCACAGTCCAGCTCTGGCTGTCTTTAGGAGTACCACCTAACTTGGGTCCCCGGATGATCTCTTTGCTTTCACAACCTCTGAATGGTATGCTTTTCCCCATCAAGAATTAGTTGAAATTCCAGGCTGGCCTTGCTAAGTAACAGCATCCCAACATAGAAAATATCAGACAAATCCATGTCTCCCACCTCTGACTGGGTGAAGTGCTTTATTAAAAATAAGAGTTGCAAGTGATGATCCAATAGAGAAGGCTAGCCTGCAAAAGTTTTGGGAGGAAGTGTAGTTTTTAAGTTTGATTCTGAATCTTTAAACAGAGTTTGGAAACTTTTCCCAGTTTTCCTACACCCAGCCCAATTCACACATTTACACTACCAGGCTAGCCCTATAGGTAAACAATAAAGCATTGTTTTTAGAGCCAGATGAAAGCGAATTTGAATCTCTCCTCCACTTCTTACCCACTGTGTACTCTGAAACAAGTTACTCTTTCAGAGCTCAGTTTTCTCATCTCTCAAAAGGAATAGCAAAACACACCTAGCAGGTTTGTAATGACGACTAAAAGAAAATGTGCTTTAGCATAGTGTTTGCACACACTAGATAATTAGTAGTTGTTGGTTCTGTTCCCCTCATTCAAGCTCCACAATTCTCTAGCCACACTCTCAAATCTGCTAATGGATACCTTATAACTTGGCTCTGAGTGGGGCCACTACTTCCTCCTTTTGGATGAGCAATTAAGGACTCAGGGGACAGCCTGTAGCCAGGAACTAAACTAAGTCAACTAAATCCAATAAATGACTTCTTCTATTACGTAGAAATCGTGGGTGCTCGTAGATACTAATTGGCTCTCTTCTCTACTTTCCTTTACAGCATTTAAGTAGTTCCTTAACACAATTTTATTTTGGAGCTTCCTAATTATATTACTCCAGGCACCTACTGTCAATGAGCTTGCCCATGGAGAAAAAAAGAAGAGTTATTTATGCATTTTTATATTCCGCAAACATTTATGGAGTAACTCTGGTGATCTCAGCACTGCAGAGCATGCCATAGTATAAGACGTGGTTCCTGCCCTTGAGGAACTTAAAGACTCACTGGTGACAAATAATAAACATGTGGGAAATTATTAAATCAGAAGTGTATAAAACAGATGATGAATATTTAAGGGGAATGATGTTGTGGGAGAGCCCAATAATAATATTATATCTGTAGTTTATTTTTTAACTATTTTTATATATAAAGAAATGAAGTAGCTGGAGAATGTACCATGGATCAGGGAAATAGCATGAACAGAGCCTTGGCAACTTGACTAAGCCAGTAGGAGCCTGATCCAGTTGGAGTGAAAGCCCCATATAGAAGAGTCATTTCATTTCCATAAACATGAGCAAGCTCTAAATGATAGCTATAATCCCACAAGTGTTTTTCCTGCCCCTGGCCTTTCTCCTACTTGGGACAATCTATCATACTCTAGTGTAACAAAACATTCTAAGTACCATGTGAAAAGTATCACTCTCCCGTTCAAAAACTTACAATGGCCCTCTACTACTGCTGAATCCCACTGCTCACTGAATCCAGACTCCTCTGTGGAATCCTTGTAGATCAGATAAAGGCTCAAAGTTTGGATTGTGGCACAATTAAGTAAAGAGAGGATAGCAAACTAGCAAACTGGATTTGAATCCAGTTCAGCCGTCACCTAGTTATGTAGACCCCTAAGGAATTCAACTCCCTTGTGCCTCAAATCCATAACTCATCAGTTGCTGAGGGGGTTACAATAATCTAATTCATGTAAAGGGCTTAGAATACTATTTGTCACATAGAAAATACTCAAGGGCTATTGCATATCAGTAGAGGAATGAACGTATTGATTAATGGAACAAGTGAACCTGGAGAAAAGTTTCTACTCCCAGCCCTTAAAGCTCAGTTTGTGAGCCAGTGAAGATATAGAAGATATACTTACTCCATTTGTGAAATGATATAAAGTGGATAGGAATAGCAAATATGTTGGATGACAAATAATGTTCCAACACTATGCTAACCACCAACTGAAAGGGACAGATCTAACAAGATACAAGGAACAGGAATAAATACAGCCCAGTACTTTATGTGCTGGTAAACCAGCTCTCTAGAAGATAAAAGCCCCTGATTCACAGTATTTGCTAAATTCTATGGTACAAAGACTCCTACCACAGCTGATGTCAAGTTACCATGTGATGTCCTGAACTCAGAATTGGGAAGAGATGCTAGCTAACATTGGCTCTCGTGAGCTGCTGTGGGCTTGTTCTAGTACACCACTGAAAACAGAAAGTCCTAAACCAAGTTTAAAACAAAACTCTGTGTTTAGTATGATATAAAATGTGGCATAGTGCCTGGCCCTAAAGAGTTTCCATGAACTCAGCGACTGTAAATTCAACATGCAAGAGAAGCAGGGAAGTGAAATGGCCTGAGAGCTCTGGTCCTGTAGCCAGACATTTATAGATTCAAATTTCACCTTCCCTGCTTGCTAGGTGCATGATCTTTGATTAATCACTAAACCTCTAATCCTAGCTCCCTCATCTCTAAAATGGAAATGATGATAATAATGATAATAATGTCTGCCTCGTAAACTTACAGAGTTGAATGAGAATTGTCATGTTAAGAAAGAGTTTAGCAGACTGGGCACGGTGGTCCATGCCTGTAATCCCAGCACTTTGGGAAGCCAAGGCAGGCAGATCCCTTGAGCCCAGCAGTTCAAGATCAGGCTTGGCAACATGTTGAACCCCCATCTCTACAAAAAATATAAAAATTAGCTGGGTGTGGTGGCATGCACCTGTAGTCTCAGCTACTCAGTAGGCTGAGGTGGGAGGATCACTTGAGCCTGGTGGAGATTCAAGGCTATAGTGAGCCAAGATCACACCACTGCACTCCAGCCTGGGTGACAAAGTGATGCCCTGTTTCAAAAAAAAAAAAAAAAAAAAAAAACCAGAAGAAATAAAGAGTTTAGCAATAAAAAAAAAAAAGGACAAGCAACCAAAAGGGAAAAAAATGGGCAAAATAATGTGAATGAGCTATAGCTGCCATAACACACCACCCAGGGCTACTGGCTTAAAACAACAAATATCTATGTGCTCTGATTTCTGTGGGTTGACAGTTTGGGCTGGGCTCAGAAAAAATGGCTCATTTTATCCTCAAGAAATTAGCTGGGCTCAGTCTCATGTCTGCAGTCAGCTGGCAGTCAATGGCCTCACTCATGTATTTGGCAGTTGGCTGGACTAATGAAGGTCACCAGGCCATGTGTCCCTCATCATTCAGCAGACTAGCCCAGGCTTTTTCACATGGTGGTGGTTGCAGAGAAGCAAGAAACAGCACCAATGCACAAGCACTTTCCAAGTCTCTTGGGCCTCTTCAAGTCTCACATTTTCTTATCTCCTTAGCCAAAGGAAATCACATGTCTATGCCCAGAATCAGTATGATGGGAATTACCCAAGGATATAGATTCAGGGATGGAAATTATTGTGGCCGTTTTTGCAAACTAGCACAATGTAAGAATAGGAAATCGATAAAAGAAAAAAATCCAAATGGCAAAAAAAAAAAAATGCATGAAAAGATGTCCAACCTTACTAGTAAAAGGAAAATGCAAATTAAAATGAGACATCATTTCATATTTACTGGCTTGGTAAATAAAAAGCCTTATAAAACTAAGGAATGGTTGAAAATGGGGAAATGAGAAATCCTATACACAGCTACCGGAGCATAGACAAATTATGACACACTCATAGAATTCAGTAACTCAAATTAGGTTCCTAGGAATCAATATTGAAAACATAACTGTGAGTTACAGAATATCAGACAAATAAGATTTGATACTTTATATATGATATTTTGTAAGTATATATGTAATAAAATTATAAAACATGGGTGGAAAGAACATACATCAACTTCAGAATAATATTTATTCATTGTGATGAAAGAATGAAAAGCAAAGAATGAAAAATAAAGGAGGCTATTATTTTATTTATCCAAAAATTTGAAGTAATCGTGGTAAAATAGCAGCATATTGGAGGGCAAGGAGCGGAGGTGGGGATGGTTAGTAGATACAGAAACCGTAAAAAGAATGAGTAAGACCTACTATTTGATAGCACAACAGGGTGACTAAGGTGAATAATAATTTACTTGTACATTTTTAAATAATTTGAAGAGTGTAACTGGATTGTTTGTGACTCAGAGGATAAATGCTTGAGGGGATGAATACCCCATTCTCCATAATGTGCTTTTTTCATATTGCATGCCTGCATCAAAACATTTCATGTATGCCCAAAATATATATACCTACTATGTACCAACAAAAATTAAAAATTAAAAGCATAAATAAATAAAAAGGAAAAGAAAAATATATGAAAATTAAAATTATGAAAAAAGCAAAAAAAAAAATGTGTGTTAAATTCCAGAGGTAAGTCCATGAGGATTTGCTATGTTCAGAATGTTTTAAATATAGTATGTTTGAAATATTTCATTATTAAAGTGACATTTAAAGAAATAATAGCTGACATCTTCTTTAAGAAGAAAAGGTTGGCTGCCCAAAAAATCTGCTCTTAGATTACATTTATGGAAGTATAGAATGTAGAAAGAAGGTGTGTACAATCCTGCTCTACTCCGTAGTGTCAGACCATGCCATGCTGAAGCACACTTTAGAAAGGACATACACAAATGTGAGAGTGGCCATTCATTCTGCCAACCACACTGCTTGAGTCCCTACTTGTGCTGTCAGTATAACAGGCCCTGAGGATACCACAGAGGACACAACATCTTGTGTCCCTGCTCTCAGAGGGGTTTGGATCATAATCCTGAAAGACACAATTCCAAATACCATCATCCCAGATATTGAAATCCCTAGAGATCAAAATTCCTAAACAGAAGATGGGAAAGTTTAACAGGAAATGTTCATGTTGTTGTATATCGAATCACAGAAGAATAACAAAAAGAGCAGCACTACATAGAAAATGAATATGAAAATATTCTCTGAGGAAAGCCATGTCCTAATAGAAAAAAGCAGCTATTCATCGTGATGCAAGACTTCAAAATATAGTCAATGATAGTGAAGGTTAGCCAGCCTTATGGACAACCTTTATGCAATTGCCATAATCTATCCACTTAATATACTTTTTCATGTCTAATGTTTTTTCTTTTATTTTGTTAGTCTTTTTCATTATTTTAAATTGATAACGTATTTTACAATTTGCTTGGCTATATATTTCATCTTTACATCATTCTCAATATTGAACATATAAATTGCATAGAGAACTACAACTCTTTAAAAGTTCTAGAGACTGGTTCTTTTAGAGAGTTCTAATTGGTTTTACGCATTTTTAGAGAGTTCTAATTGGTTTTATGCATTTTTTTGCAAATTTGACTCCAGAAAATGCATTATCATAACGTTGACTTTGTGTGTAAGCATTGTGCATGTAAGTAAAAATGTTGAAATTTCCTCAATAAATGAAGAGATGTTCTTTTGCTACATCTGCATTTGTGAGAAATAAAATGTCTCAAGATCTTGACTCTTTGGGAGACTGCATATGTGATGGTGACCCAACATGGTTTTCTTTTTTTATTGATCTCTTTAAAATACTGTTAGGTTGCTCATAACAGTATTTCATATGACTGCAGTTATAAGGCTGCATACACAACCATAGTGATATGTGTTTATATATTTCCCTTTTTCACCTATTTCTTTATGAATACAGTTTATCTGCTCATAATTGTTATATCCATGTGGCTGTCATTAGTATATCTGAATGTTTATGCTTCCAAAACTACGTATGTTATTATTGACTATTTTATTGTATAAAGTGGCCTGTGAAGTGTTCTGTTGCATTTTTATGTTTCCCAAATAAATTCCCTTTTAAATATCTTTAAAATACTTTTTTATTGTTTTTCTCAGAATTGTATTTTTGGGATTGTGATCTTTCAGGATTTCCACATTCAGGATGGTGGCACTCTGGATTGTGTCTTTCAGGATTATGATCAGCTCTCCTCTTGGAGGCTTACCTTGCCTCCCAGTCAACATATACAGCAAATTTAAGAGCATATAGGATATAGTGGGTGAGGCAGTGGAGAGTTGATAACATAGCAAGGAGATGAAAAACTGCCCAAGCCAAGTTGTGAGGGGAAGAATGACAAGGCTGCCCACCCCCACCTCTCTCCCACACTGACTCTTAGTCTACAGGGAATGCTAGGCTTTAGATGGAACACTCTGAGTACCTTCCTGCACAGATACACTCAGCATAACCAGGGAGAAATCTGATATGTGTCCAGGGATCTCACTGGAGCTTTCCATGAAGCCCAGCCTTAGTGTCCCCGTGAGAACTTCGCCCTCAAGCAAAGCAGAGGATCAGCGCAGTGTGCTCCATCCATCAGCTACTCAGCAGCCTTTATCCCTTCAAGGCTGAACTGCAAAAACAGTTATTTTTGCTGTACTGTATTTTTATTTCTCTTCAACTCCCTATTTCCTATTCAGTAATTATTGCCAAGAAATATTCACAGAAAACATGCTAGGTTTCTGACAGTCTGTCATGTGGGAGCTCTTCCTGTGCACTGCCTGGAGACTGGAGGCTGGCTGGGCGAGGTGCAGGGAGAATGGTTCTGGCCACCATAAGGAAAAAGTCTAAGGCTGCTGGGTTCAGACTAGCAGCAAGTAGCCTCTTTGGAAGTTTGCCAAGAGAAGACACAGGAACACTGAAGAGCAAGTGGCTGGTTGGCCTTAAGAATTCTATAAAATGTCTTCATTGAATTTTTCTGATTCTAGAATAATTATAAAACCATTAAAAATTAAAGAAATGTTTAAGACAGTGTGGCTTCATAATTTTATCTTGTAGGGAAAACCACTATTCACACTTTGATCTGTATCTTTTCAGACATTTTTCATTGCATATGCAAACTTTTAGATATGAAAGGGGGATCATGATATATATAGATTGCCTTGCAACTTGCTTTTCCCTCCCGCCATAATGTTATATTTTGGAAGCCTTCCCCATATCGGATCTGCATGACTATTCATTCTTTTTATGGGTTGCAATATTTATTCCTTCACAAATATCTGCCAAACTTGAGCACCCACTTAATGTCAGGCACTCTTCTAGGCACAAGGGAACACAATGATAAGCAAAAGAGTTTCGTCCTCATAAAACTTTACATTCTAGTAAAGAGAAAGAAATATACAAACAAAAAGATATCAAAGAATGTCCAAGAAATACATGCTATGAAATAAAATAAAGCAGGTTAAGGGGTCATTGTGCAACAAAGAATACTGTTTTAAACTGCATAGTCATAGAAGACTTCTCCCAGGGATTCTGTATCAGTGGTCTATCGCTGTGTTTCAAATTACCCCAAGACTTAGTGTTTAAAACAACGGTATTCATGATCTCACAGTTTCTGTCTAATGGGAATCCAGGAGAGGCTTAGCTGCACCCGCTGCTTCAGGATCTCTCTTAGGCTTCAGTTGAGTTGCCAGCCAGACCTGCAGTCATCTGAAGGTTGTTAGCAGGAATTAGTTTCCTACAGGCTGTTCTCTGGGAGCATCAGTTCCTCATTGGCTGTTGGCTGAAGGTCTCCCTCAGTTCCTTGCCATGTGGACTTCTCCATAGGGCAGCTCAGAGCATGGCAGCCTGCTTCCTCACAAGCAAGAATGCCAGGGAGAGGGAGACAGAGGGAGAGAGAAAGAGCATGCAAGATGAAGTCATGGTATTTTGTTATCAGATCTCAGAAGTGATACCTCCCCTTTTAAAATATTCTATTCATTATTTGTAAGTCACTAGGTCCAGCTCACACTAGAGGGGAGGGAATCCATACCAGGAGGGCAGATCGTTAAGGGTCACTTTCGAAGCTGTTCACCACATGTTGATATTTGAACAGAGGTATAAATAGAGTGAGGAGACAGTCATGTTAATATCTGGGGGAGAAAACCTTCCAAGAGGGAGAAACTGCAGGAGCAAAGGCCCTAAGGGTGCAACTGCCTTGGTCTGTGGAACAGCTATAGCCTCTAGGAACTGGAGCAGGGGGAGAGAAAAAGCAGTGGAAAATTAGGGTGAGAATGGGGAAGGGACTAAATCATGCCAGGCCTTATAGGCCATGGGAAAGGGCTTGGGGTTTTATTTTAAGAGTAATACAAAGCCACAGTATTCCCTAGTTTGTATTATCATAATTTATTTGCTTAACCTACTGATGAAGATCATTTTTAATTTTCTGTTTGTAAAAATGCCAACCGTACATATATGTATATGTGTGCATTTATCCTGCAGGTATGTATGTATCCTCAGGGGACTTTTTCTGGACCAAAAAGTATGTGCATTTAAAATGTAGATACACACATATTGCCAAACTGCACTCACAAACACTTTCCCAATTGACTCGCCCATCAAAATTGTGCGAAAGGAAAGTCCTGGCCAACACTAAGTAGTATTAAGCTTTCGAGTATTTGTTAATCCGATGCAGGAAAGTGGCATTTCATTGTGATTTGTATTTGTTTCCTCTCTTAAGAGGATGAATCTCTTTGCATCCTTTTGTTTCATCCTCTTCAGGGTCTAGTGGAATCCAAGGGTCCTCTACTCTGACTGTCTCTAATGGCTGCTGGCCCCACAGCCCAGGAGCTGGCCGGCTGTCCAGCATTGCTTCCCTTTGCTTCATGTGGTCCCAGGGGCCACTCTGGCCTTCCTACTGCTGAATCTTTGCCTGATCTCCTTTCCCCACACATATTATCTCTTTCCACTTGTCAGACTCAGGTTTCTCCTCAGTGTCTGGCATCCAGCTGCCTCTGCCATGCTTTCCATCAGATTACAGGTGCTCAGAAACCCCTCCACAGGATGCCAGGTGGCCCAGTGAAGCAATAGTCAGAGAGGTGTACACCAGGTTTCTATCCAGCTCCAGCTCCTATAACTCTCTGATTTTGGGGAAAGTGCCGAAACAGCCTGTGTCTCCACGCTTTCTCTAAATGGAGGTCAGAAATAATAGTCACTTCTTAGATATGCTGTTATAAGATTAAATGCGAAAGTTAAACAAAATACTAGGAATAGTACCTACCACTTAGTAGGTAGTCAGTAAATATGAACTCTTACCATCATCCTACCTACCTGAGTGCATTTGAGATGCAGTGAGGGCATCTGAGTTCCTGGAAGGCAGAAACAGTACCTTATTCATTTTTGTAATTCCAGAGGTACTTCATACTGTTCCCTGTACAGGGCAGCATTCAATAATTATTTGTATAATTATTTGTGTATGTGTCAAATCAAGGAATTCACACCTGAATGAATGAATGAATGAATTGAATGTGCAGCCCTAACATGGAGGGATTTAACTGCCAACTGTTACCTTGTGTACAGTTGGGAATCCTTGAAGGATCTCATGAAGACTAAATAACATAAAATAATGTTTTAAGAAGGAATTTAAGGAATAAGTAAATTTACAAATAAGATTTTTTTAAACCTGCAGATTTCCCCAGTTCTCATAAAGCAAAGTGGCCAAAACACATTTGGAAACATGTTTTAAGCTGTCTGCTCTTCAGATCATGCATGCATAGGCTCCCCAGCCCTCCCCCCATTTCTGTAGCCCACCCTGCCTACCAGTGGCCCATTACTAGGCAGAGGCCCCTCTAGAGATGAGCACACAAATGTGCTCACTGTTTTTGCCTCAGGTGCTCTCTCCAGCGTGCACAGTGGTTTAAAACAGAGGCAAACAACCACAGCCTGCAGGCCACATTCAGCTGGCAGATATATTTTGCTTCATGCACACAGTATTTTCTAAAAATTAAATTAAAACACAGGAGATTTAAATTTTTTAAAGTACAGATACCTTGCAAAACCTGAGGTCTGGCCACAGGGATCAGCACTTCCTCATAGAAGCACCAATCTTTTTCATGAACCCCTATAGCAGCAGTCCCCTTAGGACAGGCCTACACTTTATTTTCAGGTCTCCAGGACCCTACATTCTTATCTCATTGTTTATGTTGAATGGATGCCGAGCCACATGAGTTTTTAACCCCTGTTTTACAAGTATCATTCCAAGTAGACATTGGCCTTGCCTTTCACTAATGAAATGCTCACTAATGAGTATTTCAGCCCCAAATAATTCCTCAAACATATAAAGCAACAGTTCCTTTACCCCTGACATGGTTTTTGAGGAAACTTCTCTATAATCAGATATACTCAAGCATTGTCTACAATTCTAACCTCTTAGACACTGAGTACTTGTTTGGCTACCACTTTTTTCAAAGTGTACCTCCATAAACATCCCATGGAAGACATTTTGGGGAACACAGTCTGGGAAGGTCCAGAGACCCTCAATACCTAAAGAGAAAACTCTACACTCACAGAGACAATCCCTTAGAAATAGGAGCAACACTGCCCATCTTCAGCCCCTTACCAAGGGAGGTGATACAAGAGAGATGACACAAGCCATCCACTGGATAAGCCAACTGCAGAGCAAGCTGGGGAAAAGGAAGACCCATTGCCTTTGCTCAGGATTCTAGAAGCAGACTCTGAGATGGAGACATATGTGCAGGAGTTTTGTCGGAGCAGGCACTGGGGAATGCAGAAGCCTCAGATAATCCTGCAGGAAGCTTGGGAGTTATGGACTGGGGAGTATTCAGAGTTGTCTTCCAAATTGAGGCAAAGGGGCCAGGCCTTTGTAACCCCTGTATCAACCAGTCATTGAAGGAGAGAGTATTACCCTGGGAAAGGCAGCTCTCACCAGCCAGATGCAGTTCCCAGAGAGGGATTTGGCTATGGCCATCAGTAGCCAACACTCTCAGCATGAGCAGATAAGTGTGTCAGTCCTGAAAGGGCATCTGACTGGAATTCACAGATCCACTACATCCACCTTCCTCCTTCAGGGCAAAATAGAATAATCTTCTTCCCAGCCACTGGCAGCAACAACTGCCATGTGAAAGCCAGAAGGTAAGACCTGGAGGCAAGGCTCTTGCATATTGCTTGTAACATTTAACGCTGGGAATGGCAGTACTCTTTCTGAAGCACAGTTCTGGATACAATGCTACAATATTCAAAAATCTTCAGGGGCTCCCAATTTTCTCCAAAATGATGTATAAACTCCTTAGCCTAGAATTCTAGGCCCTTTATCATCTGTTCCAGGCTACCTTTTCAGCTTAACTCTCATTATCTCCTGCAAAACTCAATACTGAACAGTAGTCTCCAAGCAGTCTCCATAGTTTACTTCCTTCATGTCTTCATTGTCGGTTATTCCCTCTTCCTAGAAAAACCATATCTCGCATCTCCATATATCTAAATCTTATCCAACTTTCTTGGTTCAGCCTAAATGCTTCCCCAGTTCTATCTAACTGGAAGTAATCTTTCTCTGATCTTGTAATAACATTGCTTTGCTGTGAATTATATTCGATTTCTCCTATATACTTAACCATAAACTCCTTGAAGGCAGGACTTAGGTCTCATTAAGGGTCTTGTGTATCATAAATATTCATTTAATTTTTATGTATTAATAGATGGATTGACGGATATATGGACATAAGGGTGGACAGGAATATAGATGGAAGAATGACAGGCTCAGGATAGATTCCTGATACTGAGATGATGTCTTCACTGTCTTGTCTTCATTCTGTTCCTTAGCTCTGTGTATCCTATTTAATTTATGAATAAGAGGTAGATTGGTCTAAAAAGAACTAGGTTATATTTTCCATATTGAAATATTCAAATTGCTTACTGAGCACTGGAGGCAGTGGGGAATCACTGAGCCCCCTTTTCAAGCTTGTTACCACATTCGTGCATAAGAAGGAAATAGCGCCTAAGTCCCATTTGAGATTACCACAAAACAGCCCCTGAACCAGCTGTTATATTTCAAGTGGTACCACTTGGAAGACTTCTTGAACCTCAGATGGTTATTAACAAAACAATATGCTGATCAGTTCCAAGACAAGAAATCAGAGGCAATGAATTTTGGCAGCTGCTTGGCTCATGAAAGGTGACACCCAATTAGAGAATACGATCAACCCCAGTGTGTGCTTCTGACTTACCACGGTATTTATAGCTGCAGTCATGGATCTGACAGCCAAGGATCCCACTTGGAGACACAAACTCTTCCAGAAGCCATACTAATAACCACTTACTGTTGCGTGATGCTGCACTTTATCTGAGTCCTCACAATGACTCCAAGACGTAGGGATGGAATGTATTCTCGTCTTCTCTTGAAGCCTCAGAGAGAAAAGACTATCCCAGAATGGCATGTCAGTAAAGTTAGTGTAGCAGCAAGGCCACAAGTAAAACCCAGGCTTGGACTCCTTCTCAGCAGCAATCCCCTTGCTATGTGATCTCATCCATACCTTTGCCTCTAGGTCTACAAAGAAAAATTATCAAATATATAATAATTTATTAATAATTTATGCAAGTGACATTATAGCCATTTTTAGAACTTTAGCACAATGCCTGGTAATTATTCATAAAGCCTGATCTAGATTATTTCTGCAAAGTTTAATTTCAATCTCTTTTGTCCTATCCTCATCTATTTAATATCTTTTGGGAAGAGGACAGGTTTTAATTTTCAAAAGAGTAAGATGGTCCCTAGAAACTCCTTGAGAAGATTGTGTAACAGAAGAAATGTGAACCCTTATTGGGAAGAACATGTTTCCTGGGACCAACTTTGACTCACTAAGAACAGTCCCCATTAGACATGCCTGTTGGTGAGATGACCACAGTAGAGAATTAAAAAGATGCAGTAGACACAGTGCTTATTGATTTTAGCGATGTCTTTGATGGAGTTTCCTATAATATTGTTGTTAACAAATTACACAGATATGGACCTCATGATAATACCATTCAGTGGATTTATAACTGGTTGAATAAATTTGGAGATGATGATTAATGGGTGATATGATGCTATAGGATGCCCTGAACTGTAATATAATGAAGAATTTTGACCTCTGCCTCATTCAGTCCAAAATTTTTATCAAGTGTTATTAAATGTTTGTCCCCTTGAGCCTGCATACCCCATCTACATGAGGCTGAGAGAAGAGGCTGTGGAGGGGGATGGCAGAATCAGCATGCCAAAAGCAGTAGTTCAAACCTGACCCAACATTTCAGAGTCTTATTCAAATAATCAAGTGCACAAATAGAGGATGAGGAGACAGACCTTGATAGCAACTCATGAGAAAAAGACCTCAGAATTGAGTCTACTGTCTCAGTTTCACTCAATAGTAAGGGGGCAGTTGCCAAGGAAGACAGGACTACATTTTCCAGTGGTAACTAACTGCTGTCTGCTTCTTCCAGAGGTTCTGAGATCTGTAGTTTAGGGTATTCACTGACCAGATGGAGAGAGGTCACAGGCAGGAAAAGAAAATGGGAAAAGAACTGAAAACTGTATTAATTAAATTACAAATAAAGACCTTGGAGATGTTTAGCCAGTTGATGATTCTCTTTAAATGTCTGAAAGACTGTCCCAAGAAAAAGGAAATGTTCTTTTTTTTTTTTTTTTTTTTGAGAGGGAGTCTCGCTCTGTCACCCAGGTTGGAGTGCAGTAGCGCCATCTCGGCTCACTGCAAGCTCCGCCTCCCAGGTTCATGCCATTCTCCTGCCTCAGTCTCCCAAGTAGCTGGGACTACCGGCGCCCGCCACCACACCTGGCTAATGTTTGTATTTTTAGTAGAAATGGGATTTCACCGCGTTAGCCAGGATGGTCTCGATCTCCTGACCTCGTGATCCGCCCGCCTCAGCCTCCCAAAGTGCTGGGATTACGGGCTTACCAGGATTTTCTTTCTGTGTGAATCCTTGGTGCAGGGCTGGAGCCAGTGAGTAAAAGTTAAAAGAAAGCACATTTTTGTTCAGCTGTATAAAAAGAATGCTAAAATTTCAATTTACCATGAAAGTCTACATGCCAGGAAGAAACTGAATGAATGTTAAACAGACTTACAATTAAGAGAAGCTATGATGTGGGCCTAGCTTATGGGATGTGAGTTCTCTGGGCCAGGACAGACAGCTTGGGCACCAGGCAGGTACCCTGAGGATGTGCCATCACCACAGTGACCACAGACCTGAACTGGCTCTCTGCGGCTTTATGGTCTGTATTTATGGCCCATCCATGCATCCTTGTGCCTTCCTGCCCCTAACTGGTGCCTGCACTGAACACTTCGGTCTTGTATTGTGCTTAAATCCTCCACACCAGGCCTGAGGGTTCGGCCTAAGTAGTTTCAGCCTCTCAAGGGTCTTCTTAACTAAACTTTTCTGTTTCTCTCTGGCCTTCTGATCGACCCTCCCCAACCCTGCATGTCCCACAAGCTGTGGAGTTCCCCACTGCACATGGTACTTTATTAAAGGCTAGAAAATTAGGGATGTGAATGACAATAGGATGGGCAACCAAGAGTGCTCATCGAATCTCCTCCCTGAAGTTATTTAGAAACAAGAGCCTTCTTTGTTAAGATTTTTCGGAGGACAACTAACTAAGTGGCATCTGGAAGGGGAGGGGAATGGAGTTGGCAATGGTTGAACCCCTACTAAGTGACTGTCATTGTGTTAGGGTTTTTGACACACATTACCACATGAAATACTCACAATACTCCCTTGGTTAGGTCTAAATCTCTTTTAAGTGAGAGGTGACAGAGATTCCTAGGGTTAAGTAACCTGCCCAAAGTCATAAGGCTGGCAAGTCGCAGAGCCAGGATTTGAATTCAGAACGACCCTCCAGCCTATTTCATCCCTGCTGCAGGCCTTTTCTAGCTTGGAAAGCCTAAATCTACCAGGTTTTCATGCGACACAATTATTGAATTACTTGTAGAATTTCATTCTTTTGAATGGTCTGTTTTGCAGCAACACTCGAAAAAATTGTCACTCCACACGGCTTTGATTAGCAATATTAATACTCTTTTAGAAAACATAGATTACAGCAATGCAGGGAGCTGGCCCCGAAATTAAATTCAGGATGATAACTCAAGAATTTTAGATACAAGGGCAGAAAGAGGATGGAGGTCAGCTGGTCCTGGCTCCTGAAGAACCATCTCCACTCCCTGTTTTACATTTTGTCTGAACAGCTACCTCCCAACTGAAGCACTTGTCTCTTCAGTAATACACCAAAGAGTCATTTTCTGCACTCTTGCCTAAAAGCTGACTTTTACAGAAGAATCATAGGTATAATACAATATAGGTTTCCATTTGATATAACCAATTTTCCCTAAAGAAATTCTGCACTAAATTAAAATAGTGAGCACTATAACATAATATAAGCGCATAGACTCTGGAGTTTAGTTACTAAGGTTCAAACCCAGATTCCACCACCACTTCCTAACTATAACTTTCCTTAGCCTCAGTTTTATTCTTTGGAGAGTTTTAAGGATTTAACCAGTTAATACATATAATACAGAGTAAATGATGTATTGTGATTTTGTTTAGTTTTGTTTTTCAAGAACAAGGGGAAACAAGATCATTGTGTAATATGTTCCCAACCCAAGTGTTGGGTACGTAACATTCCCAAAGGACAGTTTTGAGCTTAGACTCTGCATTTCCTGTGTAATCCAGAACATCTCTATAACTTGCCACATCTGACTCACTCTCAACTACTGAAACTTCTCAATGATCAGAGCTGAGCACTTGTGAAAATATGTGATAATAAGAATCTAGCAATTCATTTTCTGGACATTTTGTTTTTTGTTAATTTGACAAAGCCACTTATTAACATTAGTTTACTATGTTCATTTCTACCTAGCAATTCCACTGGGGGTGATTTCCCTTGGTTGGAGTAGTCTGGGAAAAGAAAAAAGAACTTTCCCAACATCCTAGAGGTATCCTGTATTCATTCATTAACTGGTTCACTCATTCATTCAATGAATAATTTCTTGAGAAACCACTGATGCCCAGCTCTGAGCTGAGTTCTAAGGATTCAGTAGCAAGCCAAGCAAACATAGTCTGTGCCCTTATGGTGCCTATGGTAAGATATATGACAAACAAGTAAACAAAGAATTAAACAATTATATCATAAAAAGCACCACAAAGGAAACAGAAAGGGCTTATGACAGAGAATAATGAGAGGGAGCGAAACTACTTAGACGAGATGTTCAGAAAAGGCCTCTTCGAGAAGAAAATGCACTCTCATTTCCTGAACCCAAAAAAGTAGAAGCTAGCTATGACAGACACCACCATTTGCCTACCTAATACATTTCACTTCTTCCTTATTTTGCTTACGTGCACAGCACAGTGTACCTAACTAAAACAAGCATATCCCAGCTTTGGCCATTGAGGTATAAGCTATAATTTCGGAGAAGGTGTTGCTTCCTAATATAAGGACTGCCCTTTCTTGCTTCTCTTCAGCAACTTCTTTTATCTGAAATATGGATAAGATGGCTGGTGCTATGGGAGTCATCTTGCAAACAAAAAGGAAAAGCAAAGACAGGGATCTTTTCTCTGACATTTTTGAGCCAATGACAAAGGCAACCTTTTTTAGACTTCTAATTGAATGAAAAAGAAAAAAAAACCTGTATATATGGAAGTATCGTCGTCAGAATGTTCTGTTATTCATAATCAAATGAAATCCCTCGCTATTATACCAGCCAAGCACAGCACAGAAGGAAGGGCATTTTGGGAGAAGAAATAACATGCCTGAAAACCTTAAAGCAGGAAAAAGCTTGGCATGTTTAAGGGTAGAAAGGCCAGTGTGGCTAGAGTACAGCAGGCATGGAGGAAAGTGAGAAGAGCTAAGGTTGGATATATAAGGGATGGGTCAACTAAGCCTGCGGGCCAGGCTTAGGAGTTTGAATTTTATTAGAGAAGTGAATGACAGCCACTGGATGGCTGATATATACTCTACAAAGATCCTCTGCCTGCCTTGTGGTGAAGGACTTGGAGGAGGGCAGGAGCAGAAGTGGGGAGACAAGCCAGGGCCATTGCAGTTGCCCTGTGGAAAGAAGACATTGACGTAGGCAGGGACAAAGCCATTGGTGGTGGAGAAAACTACACTGAAATGGCAGTGTGGCAGCCAGTTTGGGAGAAATTTGGCAAAAAAAAAAAAAAAATCAATACAATATGTGAAGATTTTAACCATTGCATGTTAATCAAGAGGATCAAACTACTTATTGCCACAGGCCAGGCAGGTGAAATAATATTAAATATAGCAGCTAATATTTATTTATGTGTTACGGTTGACAGACACTGTACCATTAATCCTTGTAATGGCAGTATAAGGTAGACATTATGATTATCCCCATATTACAAATGAGCAAACTGAGTCATAATCAAGCAACTTGCTCGAAGTTAAAATTTTTAATAACCTGGTGGAGATGGGTTTCAAACCCAAGGCTGTCTGATTCCTTGATTCAAGACACAAGGGGCTTAGAAACTGCTCTTAGATGATTTTCTTTTCTTTGTATATGCTTAGTATCACACATAAAAAGTCTTCACATCCTCCATTCATGGACTAGAATCCTTATCCTTGAGGGTGACAGAGGGAGGAAACTCTATACGTTCTGGAGAATAAAACCTGGGCACATTTATTGAGCCTTTATTACATGCCAGGTCCTCTATGTTTATTATAGCCACTTTACAAGTTGGGAAACTGCAGGGAGGTTATGTAACTTGCCCAAAGTCACAAACCTAGTAAGATTCAACCCAGGCTGTCGGACATGTTTAACCATTGCACATAACTGTCTCCTTCAGAGGAGTTTCTTCTCAGATTCAAAGTCTGAATCTTGCTCATTCTGCACAAAAGGTAACATGAATGGTGTAAGGGCCCAAAGAGCTGCTGTTCCACTAAGCCAGAAACATCAAGCCAGTCCACACCTTGGGATCAGTGGTGGTGAACACATTGGGACTGACAGATTGTTTCAGCTAAATGCAAATTCACTGAACTAAAAGCCCAACTAGGACCAAACCAAGCACAAAGATGGCCACAAGACCCTGAATTAATTCTGCCTACTTCTGATTCTCCTTAGTTATAGCTCAAATGTCACATCCTCAGAGATGTTATCCCTGCTGACCTTAGCTAAAGTAATGCTCCCTTGCTCAGGTCACTGGCTACCCCACACCTTACTTATCCTTCCTCTTAGTGTTTTTAACTCTAGAAAAATATCACTTTATCATTTATGTGTTTATTGTCTGTCTCCACTCATGAGAATTTAAGCTCCAGTTTTTCCCATGCCTAGAATGTCTGGCACATGGTAGGCATTCAATAAATATTTGATGAATGAATGATTGAATAAATGTGTTAATTTGCATTGGCATCTGGGGAAAACACTTCAAGCTCTAGACAAATATACAAGTTTCTCTTCAACTTAAGTACCTGGGACAGTAGAAAGAGGGACAAATAGCTAAACTGATAGGATGGCATTAGAAAATGGCATCAGGATTAATGCAGGTGGTCACTTTTTAAAAGCTCCTTCTTAGAAATGGTAGCCTTCTTCTATTCCCATGGGAGGTGGCATGACCCACTACAGGGCATTTAAGTAAGCCAGTAAAAGCTCAGTTTAGTAGTTCCCACCCTGGTCGAAGCTACAAGGGTGACAGACAGTGGTGGGAGGGTGCCCTGGGAGAGCGCACTAAGGAGGAGGTGCAGTCCAGGGATGGGCCCTGTGACCCCCAGCAGTGACAGCAGGCAGAGCCCTAGGAGCACAGTAGAGTGGGCGCTTATGGCCCTCACCTGCTGGTTCATTATTCTCATCAGCAGTAATAGAGGTTCCCCCAAGAGCCACACTCTCTAGCCTGCCTTTCAGTGTGGGCAGCAGCAGGAGAAATGGTATGCATGGCTAGTGCTTTTTTGGATGTCTGCACCCCACTGGGAATCATTTCTGTTTTGCTTCAAAATTTAAATAAATAAATAACACAAACAAAACAGAGGCTCTCTGATACAAATGAGAGAGTCATCCCTTGCTCATTTTTGTATTCCTAGAAAGAACATAAACCATACACGATCTTTTCCTGTTTTTTGGTACAGTTATTGCAGGCTGGCTTTTCTCGTTCTCTTTTGAATACCTCGAGCAGAACACCCCTCGTGTTGTTAATGACTTCAAAGATACCAGGTCCACTGTGCAGCAAGTGATAAAAATGTACACAGCATGTGTTGGATAAATTAATAAACTCTCCAGAGCCTCCGAGTCCTCTGGCCCAGCAGCACCGTAATGAAATGTTATTCTGAAGTGGAGGAGGTGGGAAGGAGAAGGGGAGCAGTATTTAATATATGCAAATTAACTAGTATGCAAATTGCCACTAAGTTAAAAATAACGGACTGCGAGAGAAACCCATTTTTTAAGCAGCTTGTTTATTCATTAGCCTAATTTCCATTATCAATCCTTCTGTTTTCTTCTTTATTAAGTACTCACATTTGGGGAAGTTTGCTTCCTACAAATTGTTTTGCTCCAAAACCCATAACACTGGTAAGAACAATCACCATACATTAGCTTTTCTTGGTCTCATTCTTGATTTTGCTCCTAGCTTTCAATCTCTTTTTCTCTTTCTTTCTTCCTGTCCCTTTCCTTTTGCCGTTTTCTCCTATCATTTTCACTTGCCTTGTTTCTCTGGCACCTTTTGTTTCACCGCTGAATGCGGCTCCATGAAGCATCAGGCAGGGGCGAAGAGAAGCCTCCTGTCCTATGAGGTCTGACTCCAGGGACCTGTTCTTCCAGCCACTCGCCCTCATAGGTGGACTCGGATGCAAAAGGCACCAAAATCCAGCTCCCCAGCACCTCAGGGCGTGTGCTACCATTATCCCTCTCCCAGCAACAGAAAAGCCAGAACAATGCGCGCCCTGATTCGGGTCTGTATATGGCCTGCTCTGTGTAGAGACAGACCTTACACAATGTTAAAGACAAATTGGCAGCCAAAATCCCCGTCTTTTGTCTCAAGAAGCATCCACCTTGCTATGAGCGAGCTCTGGTGCCCCCGAGAGGCCAAGAACGGTACCGGTTGCTGGGCCGGTTATGGGGAAGGCAGGAGGCTGGAGTACAGCGTACACAAAGCCCTGGGCAGCAGCATGTCCAGAGGGGAGATCCTGAAAGAAGGGGTGCCCTTGAGCAGCTGGGGAGGGGGCTCAAGAGAATAGGCTTTGCCAAAGCTGCACATAGCTTGCAAGGCTGGTTTTTGTTTTAACTGTTGTCATTTTTTCACAGGGTTTGTAATCACATAGTTATTACGAAGCACCAAAATTATTTTTTAACAAGAGGTTCTTGGTACATGGTGCTTAGCTGTAGCTGTGCAAAGCTGTTTGTGCCATTCTAGAGCCTAAGGGATGTACATCTTAGACACACAAGCACATACTCTGAGGGGCGGTATCTCCTGGTGTCCTAGAGAAGCTGTGGCTGAGACCCACGGTAGAGAATCCCAAGGCTTGCCCTGTCAGGAGCCCTGCTCCACAGCAGGCTGTGCTGCAAGTCAGCTGCAAGGGATTCAACATGAACACAAATTCCCAGAGCAAATAACTCTTAACTCCCACTCCATCTTGAGTTCCCTCAGTTGCTGTTGCTTATAACTCTCCTGGGAGACATACTATGTCAGAGTAGGAACCACATTTTTCAGGTTTCAGCTCAAGGTCAGAGCTCTGTCATTGCCCTGCTAAAGTACCTATTACTCAGGGGCAATGATGTCAAATGTAAAAGGTCACACTTTGGCAGCTGCTAGGGATCATCCACAGACAGGCGGTGGCTGGGGAATGAATTTGCACCAGTTCCTTAAACTCCAGCATGTACTGCAATCTCCCATTGCTCTTAGGGCTAAAAATGGTGTCAAAAGGCCAAAGACCTGAAAGAGGCAGATGACACCAGAAACAGTCACTGACACTAAGCTCAAGATGGAGTCAGAAAGATAAATCATTATTATTTAAGCTCTGCACGTTTTAATACATAGTCTCTTTGCAATATTTCCATAGAATGAGGAAATAAATCACCCTGCTCTTGACATTTTTAATAACTTTAAGAATGTGGTTAGGGTAATACTTTACTTTATTGACATATTGTATGGTTCATCCGTCTCATCAAACCTCAATGAAACTTCAATGAATATTAACTGAGGACCCATAATGTATTAGGTACTGCCTGAAAAATCCCCCAAACAGTCCCTATCAGCCCTCCAGGAGTTCTAACTTATTGGCTTGACTCCTGTCTGTGGAAATCAATAGCCCACAGGGTAAGGTTTTATGGAGTTGGGGGTAGGGACTGTTCAGATTCTAGCTGGAGGATTTGGTTCACTGGGCATGGGAACACCTCTTCTGAGACTCTGGCTATTTGTCCTCAGGTTTAGATGCCTTTCTTGAGAAACACAGACATGATGAATGGGAAGAAGACAGACCCTAATGCCATTCAACAACTATGCCTCAAAGATAGTAGATGCAGCCTACTGTCTGTGATGTGTATGTGACACTGTTCTTCCTGGTCCCCTGCTTTCACAGAACAGAAAAGAGAGGCCTAGAGTGGGACCTTAAACTCACCAAAGTCACATAACTAACTCTTTTATAGCAGAACAACAAGTAATAACCAAGTGTCTTGATTTTCAGACCAACTCCCTTTTCATTAGTAAATGATAATGGTGGTGTATTTTACAAATGGGTAGGGAAATAAAAGGAAAGGGGGTCAAATAATTCAAGTACTAATAATGATAATATTTGACCCATTTCTCTAGGATTTGCTTTTTGGCACCTTGGATTCTCAAAGACACAAGTTTTCTCTCTCACCCTCAGGAGTTTTTTGAGCTGGTGCCTTTGCAAGAATACTCTGATCTCCGATCTTCTTCTCCTAGCCATTATTAGACATTCTCCAGGTCTTTGTTTGGATATCACTACCTCTACTAAGCTTTGCCTTGTTCCTCACATCTGAGCTAGGTGCCCTCTATATATTTTCAAGGTCCCCACCCCCTGTCCTCCATCACAGCTCCTACCACACTTTATTGTAATTTTCTTTTACTTCTCTGCCTTCTTCAATATTCTGTGAACCCCTGGAGGAGAGGAACTATATCTGTCTTGCTCAATCAAGATTATCTCTACAGACTCTGAAGTTAATAACTCTAAGAACATGGTTATAGTCAACATTATTGATATAGTGTACAGTTCATCCATCTCATCAAACTTCAATTAAATCTCAGTGGCCATTAAACGAAGGCCTAGAATGTACAAGGCAGTGATGGCTGGCACAGAGTAGATGCTCAATAAATATTTTAGAATGCATCAAGGAAGAGTGGAACATAGAACCTCATCAGGGAGAAAATGTCACTAGCCATTCCTGTCACAGAAGTATCCAATTTCTCCCTCCCCCTTGAATACATCCTTGGCTGCTAATCTGAGCATTCCAGAGTGAGACTTACACTGCCTGAGAAAACATGTTACAGGCTATGTAAAGATAAGAGAAAGGTACACACATTTGAATATGGTCCGTCTTATTTACAGGAGTAAACCTAACACTCAGGAAACATATCTTCTGGCTAGCAAAAGCCAAGGAAACAAGAAAATATTGGACAGATAAATAATTTTGCAGAAAAATTGCAACAATTGTTTAAATCTTTGTTACATAAAGAATTCATATAAATTGATTTAAAAAAAAAAAAAAAAGAATAAAGTCCTCAATAGATAAGTAGGCAAGGGACATAAACAGAAAATTTCTACAAGGAAAGCCTTAACTAGCAAATAAAAATGTATAAAAATATCCAACCTTGCATATTAAAACAATTGTGTGGTATAGGACCTGGATCCAGAGATGAGAAAGGGTCGGTTGCCCCTCTTACCCCGGCCTTACTCACTCACAGCAGGACTCGTTGTTGCTGCTGTATTTCAATGAGTAAGGTGAGGCATTGTTTCAGTAGAAGCCCCCAGGTCCTTAATAGGCTGGGAGAGATGCAAAGAACAACACAGTGAACACCACAGGAATATGAATTCTGAACTGGCAGCCAATAGAGTGGGAGGAAGCTGGACAACAAGAAGAGGGACGCAATGGCACAGAGGTGGCTTTGCTTGTTCCAAGATGCAGTGCCTAATGTGGCTAGCCCACTGCCTGGCACATGACAAACACTAGAAAACTGTGGGACTAAAAATACAATATTGCACATGGAGGAGAAGCAGCCAAAAATATAAATGAATGTTTGAAACAAGGTAATATGTTTAAATACGACACAGTCCCGGGGGCTTTATGATTTGCTGTGAAAGTGTGTTTTTGGCTTCTTGTTCAAACAGCTGCCATGTAGGGTTCCCTCTGGTGCACCCACCAGAAGGGAAATGAGATTCATTAATGTATAATATCAGCATGGCTCCTAGGTGCCTCACAAATTCAGACATGGGTCTGAGAAACAAAATGATAACAAAAATATGATTTACCCTATTAAACTTTCAGAAGTTAAAAATAAAGATAATATTTTATTGGTGCAGTATAAATATAAACACAACAATTTTTTGAAATTTTTTGAAAGCAGCCTGGCAATATCTATCAAGCACCATGTATCGATTAGTTATTGTGGCAAGAACGTTGTGTAACAAATACATCAAGAGAGCCTGTAAAATCTGCAAGGAGTTACACATGTGTTTGTCTACCTGGGCAATGCGGAAAACAGGGTAATGCCAACCCACGAATGGGAGGCAGCTCAGTCACTGGGCTCCTTTCCTGAGCTCAAAGGGCAATGCATAGAGTTCAACTGAATTCTCATAATTGCACATTAAAAATTCATTGAAGGGAACTTCATGGGGTCATAGAAGTGTTCTATATCTTGAATGGGGTTAAGCAGGCATGTTCATCTTTCAAAACTCATTAAAATAATCACCTAAAATATGTTAATTTTATTGTATATAGCTTACTCCCCAATAAAGTTTATTTAAAAAATAAAACCCAGTTGAGAATCACTTTAATTTTAAAATTTGAATTATAGAAAACTGGTTTTATCTGAAAGCAGGCTGGAAAACTTAAGTTGAATCAAAAACTATTTATAGTTCTTCCAGTTCTGGCTAAGATGAAATAACAGGGACTGAATTTTGTCCTCCTGTCTGAAATAAACAAGGACAAAAGAACACATGAAAGAAGTTTTCAAGACATTTACTATCAGGCAAAACGACAGATATCAGGGTGGCAATGCCTGAGAGATGGAGAACAAGTGAGGCGAGCTGTACAATTGCCCCAGCTTGCTACCTTTAGAACATTTCCAGACCATGGAGCAAGAAGGAGGATAGCAGGCGGAGACCAGCAAAATTCCCTAGTTTAGGGTACAGAGCTAAAAGACTTGGGAGACAATGCAGCTAGAGTTCCAAAGACGGAGAGAAGAGAGATGAACAGAGAGAGAACTCTAAAGTCAGCCAAGATCCCCTTGTGTATTCAACAAAATATTGATCAGCACCATGCACTGAGAAAACTACTCAAGTGTAGAAAAAGAACCCCCAGAAAAGATTAGAGAGAACAGTATCTAGTGTTCACATAGGGGCAAGAATACTGCCTGTTCTCACCAGCAAGACTGGAAAACATCATTATTCTCCAGCATTAGGTAGAGCACTCACAAAGGGCTTGCCTAACTGGTAGGGAATAATTAACTCTAGACTGAACACAGCTTTGGTCTCACCAAACAAATATGAAAAGCAATAACCTAAAAGATCAAACTGTTGCCAAGTAACTGAACTGTATCACAGAACAAGGCTCAAAAATATTTACAGAAATACAAAAATATCCAGCACCCAACAATGGATAAAGAAGTTTAACTCATAGTGATAAAGAGGTAAATACATGGAGGGGGCATGATAATCCTAAATTTTTATGTTCCAGAAAACAGAACTTCAAAAAGCAAGAAGCAAAAACTGATAGAAATTCAAGGAGAAATAGACAAAGCCACAGTTGATTGTGGCAGATTTTAATATCCTCTCTCTCAACAATTGATAGAACAATGAGACAGAAAATCAGTAAGGGATATACAAAACTTGAACAACACTGTTAATCAGCATGATCTAATTGGTATTTATAGAATACTCTCCACCTAACAATAGCACAATACACATTATTTTGAAGTGTAAATGAAATATTTACCAAGATAGATTATATTCTGAGACATAAAATAATTCTCAATAAACTTAAAAGGATTAAGTTCATAGAAAGTACATCTTCTGGTCAAAATGGAATTAAATTATAAATCAGTAACAGAAAGACCTCTGAAAAATCACTAAATATTTGAAAAGTGAACAACATACTTCCAAACAACCCACGGGTCAAAGAAGAAATCAAAAATGCAATTAGGAAGTATTTGAAGTGTAAGTAAATGAAAACACAACATATCAAAAGCTGTAGATGCTGCTAAAGCTGTACTTAGGGGAAAATTTATAGCACTGAATGCCTGTATTAGAAAAAAAGAAATGTCTCAACTCAGTGAGCTCAGCTTCCACACTAAGAAACTAAAAATGGCAAAGAAATTAAGCCAAATAAAAACAGAATAAAGGAAATAATAATTATCCAAGTGAATACCAGTGAAAAAGAAAACAAATCAAACATAGAAAAAAATGAGTGAAGCTAAAAGCTCATTCTTTGAGCAGACCAATAAACCTCTTGCCAGACCCCGGCCCCCCCCGAAAAAAAGGCAAAAACCTCTTGCCTATTTTTTATCAGTAAAAGAGACAGAGAGAAAAAGAGAGAGAGGGAGATACAAATTAGCAATTATAGGAATGAAAGAGGTAAAATCACTACAAATTCTACAGTTAATAAAAATATTATAGAGTATATTAGGAACATCTTTTTGACAATGGATTTTACAACTTAGGTAAAATAGACAAAATCTTTGAATGACAAAAACTACCAAAGCTCACTCAGGAAGAAATAGATAGTCTGAATAGTTTCATATATTTCAAAAAATTTAATTTGTAGTTAAAAGCTGTCCCATAAAGAAACTCCAAGCCCCGATGGCTTCACTGGTGAAAACATTAAAGAAAGAAATAACAAGAAATGAAGCAAGGAATAAAAACTTACCAACTAATTCCATGAGGTCCGCACTACCCTAATACTAAAAGCAAACAAAGATATTGCAAGAAAAGGAAACTCCAGACTAACAGATCTCATTAATATAGATACAAACATTTCAAAGAAAATTTTAGCAAATCAAATCCAACAATATGCAAAAAGGATAATATACCATATCTTAGTAGGGTCTATCCCAGAAGGGCAAGTTTGGTTTAACATTTTTAAAAAATCAACATAACTTATTATACTAATAAACCAAAAAGAAAAACTATGTGATCATTTCAATTGGTGCATAAAAAACATTTAACAAAACTAAACATCCATTCCTAGTAAAAACTCTTGGCCAGTGGCTCACGCCTGTAATCCCAGCACTTTGGGAGGCTGAGGCGGGCAGATCACAAGGTCAGGAGATCGAGACCATCCTGGCTAACACAGTGAAACCCTGTCTCTACTAAAAATACAAAAAGTTAGCCGGGCGAGATGGCGGGCGCCTGTAGTCCCAGCTACTCGGGAGGCTGAGGCAGGAGAATGGCGTGAACCCCGGGAGGCAGAGCCTGCAGTGAGCCGAGATCGCGCCACTGCACTCCAGCCTGGGCAACAGCGAGACTCTGTCTCAAAAAAAAAAAAAAAAACAAAAAACTCTTGGCAAACTAGGAATAGATAGGAAATTCTTTAACGTAATAAAAGGCAGATATGAAAAATCTACAACTATAATCATACTTAATTGTGAAAGACTGAATTTTTTGCATAATATTGACAGTAAAACAAAGATATTCATTCTCACTGCTTCTATTCAACACTTTTCTAAAGATTCTAGCTAGTTCAATAAGGCAAAAAGAATAAAAACATCCAGATGGAAAAAGAATCAAAACTATATTTATTCACAGATAACATGATCATCTAGGTAGAAAATTCAATAGATTCCACCAAAAAAAGCTATTAGATCTAATGAGTGAATTTAGAAAATTTTCAGACTATAAGCTCAATATATACTAGCAACAATCAGCAATTGAAATTTAAAAACCAATGCCACTTAGAATAACATCAAAAAATATTAACTACTTAGGAATAAATCTCACAGAAGATGTGAAAGACCTATACAATTAAAACTAAAAAAAAAATACTGAGAGAAATTAAAGATAACCTAACTAGAGTGATACACTGTGTTGATGAAACAGAGGACTCAAGACTGTTAAGATGTTAAATCTCCCAAATAGATCTATAGACTCAGTGTAATCTCAATCAAATCCCAGCAGGCTTTTTTGAATAAAATAAGCTGATTATAAAAATTCATATAGAAATGCAAAGGACCAATAATAACCAAAACAATGTTGAAAAAGAACAAAGTGGAGAACTAAAATTACCTAATTTCAAGACTTATTATAAAGCTACAATAATCAAGTCAATGTGTATAGACCTCAATGTACACAACTATATCAAAAGAACACAATAGAGAATCCAAAAATAGACTCATATATGGACAATTATTTTCAACAAAGGCAGAAGAGCAATTCAATGGAGAGAGATTTACCTTTCCAAAATAGTGTTAAAATGATTGGATAACTATACCCAAAAAAATGCATTATATACAAAAATAACCTCGAAATGGATTATAGGCCTAAATTTAAAACCTAAAACTATAAACTTCTAGAATAAAACATAGGAGAAAATCTTTGTGACCTTGGGTGAGGCAATGATTTCTTATATATGACACAAAAATCCCAATCCATAAGAAAATCATAAATTTGTATTGCATCAAAATTAAAACTCTTATTCTTCAAAGGATACTGTTAAGAGAATCAAAAGACAAGATACAGACTGGGAGAAAATCTTTACAAAGCATACATCTGATAAAGGACTTGTCTCCAAAATATATAAAGAACTCTCAAAACTCTGTAATAAGAAAACAGCCCAATTTGTTTTTACATGAGCAAAAGTTTTGAAAAGCTGTTTCAACAAAGAAGATATACAGATGGCAAGTAAAAGGTGCTCAACATCATTTGTCTTTAGAGAAATGTATATCTAAATTACAAGTAGACACTCCCACATACCTATTAGAATGGCTAAAGTTAGAAACACTGACCATAGCAAGTATTGATGACGATGAGCAAGTATTGAAAAGGATGCGAAGCCAATGAAACTCTCATATACTGCAGGTGAGAATGTAAGATGGTATAACCACTTTGAAAAACAATTTGGGATTTCATAGTTAACATATACCTACTATATGATCCAGCCATTCCTCTCCTAGGGGTTTACCCAAGAGAAATAAAAGCACATGTCCATACAAAGATTTGTAAACATTTGTTTACTACAATTTTATTTTTAAAAGCCCAAAGTGAAAACAACCCAAATGTCCATCAATAGGTAAATGAATAAACAATTTGTTGTTACAGGTATACAAGACTACCCAATAATAAGAAGGAATGAATGATTGACACAACATTGATAAATATCAAAATAACTATGAGTTAAAGAAGACAGTCAAAAAAATACATACTGTTTAATTCTATTTGTATAAATTTTAGAAAATGCAAACCAATTTATAATGACATAGTCTATCAGTGGTTGCCTGTGGACAACAGGAGTGTGTGAGGGCAGGTAGATGAATAGATTACAACCCTTTGGGAAAACTTCTGGAGGTGATGGATATACTCATTATTTTTATTTGGGTGATGGTTTCACAGGAGTATGCATGCATGCACCCACACTTATCAAATTGTACATGCTAAAAATGTGCAATTTATCGTGTGTCAATTATATCCCAATAAAGCTGTTAAAAACAAAAGTTATAAAAGTACAAGGGACCAGCAACATTTTAAAGAGATAGTATACTTTTGTTTTTGTTTTATTTTATTTTGTTATGTTGGTGCAGTGAAGAGCTTTTAAATGGGGACTGGAGAGAGAAAACTTATGCCTCAGAAGAAAAACTATAGTACACCTGTTGTTAGCTGTTCTTGAGTTTTTGGTTTTTTGTTGTTGTTTTTTTTTCTGCGGTTTGAACTAAATCCGAAATACTTTGTGGGTTACAAGTCCCCAAACTAATGCTTTCAAATCTTTACTTTTAAAACTGGGAGTTGCACTCCATACCCTAGTACTCGGTATTTACCTTATAGTACACTGTTCCCTTAAATGCGATCCTGAAACTGCAGATGACAATACTAATGGCTTTGCCATGCAAGCCTTGGAACCCCAGCCAGGCCTGCATGAGTACACTCAGGCAGCTGCAAAGTGGTTTCACTCCTTTCACCTTGGGGTCAACACCTACCCCCACTACACCCCTGATCAGCAGGAAAAAATTAGAGCGGTCTTCACCCTTTTTCCATCTTCATTAGCCAACACCTTAAGATTAAGGTGTTATAAAACCTAAAAGGAGGGATTGAAAGCGCTTTTGCAAAATTATGACTGAGATAGTGAAGGAGATCTAACTTAACCGACTCCATTTTGCTTCTAATAAGCTGTCCTTGTTCATTCCTGGGCATAATCTGAACTAACTTTGGGAGGAACTTAGTTTATACCTTAAAACAAACACAGTAACAGCCCTTTCCCAAAACAAACCTCCTTCCTGCCTGAGTGCTAGACTACTAACATTAGCCACAGGATTAGAAATTATGGTTTAGGATTCATGCAGCTGGAGGCTACAAGGTTCTGACCCTCCCTAAACTCCTAAGATCAGGCCTTGAGATGTTTTGTAGACCTTGCATTTGATAGATCAACTGGCACCACCCAGATCGATAAACTGGCTCATCTGATCTTGTGACCTCCCTGCCAACCCAGGAAATGACTCAGCGCAACAAGGCAGTGACACACTATGATTTCATCTCCAACCCAACCAATCAGCACTCCCAGACTCACTGCCCCTCCCCAGCCACTAAATTGTCTTTAAAAACTCTGATCCCCGAATGGGGGAGACTGATTTGAGTAATAATAAAACTCTGGTCTCTCGCAAATAAATAAATAAAAAGATACTGCTGTAAAAGAGTGAGGGAATCATTAAAGTGTTTTCAGAGAGTGGGGGGGAAAGCAAGTGCCTCAGAGCTAGACGAAAGGAAAACAGGGATTGGAGGAGATAAGTATAGGCAGGCTCCACACAGTAAAACCCAACTTCCTCAGTTTCATCTGGAGCCATAGGAGATGGCATTAGGAAGTCACAAGGAGTGGGCGTTATCTGATGGCTGTTCAGGGAAAGGGAGAAGATCAGCCAAGTTTCTGCCATTGCTTCTCACAGCTTAAGAAGAGTCCCCATTGTCTACAGTGACAGAGAAAAGCTACCAGGAGCTTAGGAGACCCTGGAGGACTTCATAATCCAAATTCCCCTAAAATCCAAGAACTTCAGGAAAACTCCAAGAGGAAACAAAGCTTTACAAATTTTCTGGATGACTTATATCAGTGGTCTCCAAATAATTTTGATTGCAATCTGCCATAGGTAAAAAAGAATCTGAGCATGTGCCCTCTAAATAGGGTCACTCACTACGAGATTACATCCCCATATGCTGTTATATCCATATAACATGTTGATTTTTTTAAAAACAGCATCAAAAATAGAAACTGTACAAGTATAAGATGAAAACAAATAAAAATCAGAGTTATAATATTCTTCCCACCCTCCATATTCCCTTGCTTTCTGGGTGACTACATCTCACTTTGGAGACCACTGAGTTAGATAAAGCATTCTAGTCACGTACAGTGGACAAGAATAATCAGACTCAGACCCAGTAGGTTGTGTCAATATTAGGAAGAATAGAAATACTTGTGATAGCAAAACATTGGAAACAATTGGTCTATTCAAAGAAGAATAACCAGTCAAATTTATATCCATTTGTCAGACAATTAAGCAACCATTTAAAATAATATTTCCAAAGAATATTCCTTGGCACAGAAAAATTTTCATGATGTGGTATTACATGAAAGAAAAAAACAATGAATAATAGAAAGATTCCAATTTTATAAAATGAAAAAGTATCAATGTGTCATAGAAAAAACTGGGCAGAAATGTATTGAGGTGTGGCTGAATTGTGGCTAATTTTACATTTCTATCTGATCTTTTCTGTACTTTCCAAATGCTCTACAATGAGCATTTTCCACTATATAATTATAAAAAGACAATAATTTGGTAAAGAAAACATTGTAAATAACTCCACCGGGCAGTAAAGATCAGTGACTCTGAGGACGCACCTACAAATCTGGTGAGACATTAAAAGGATTAGAAATAAAATTTTAAAAACAAAAAATCAAAACTCTAAGCATAAGGTAAAGGAATCTCGGCTCGCAGCAACACTCAGGACACGCATTCACCCCGACCCTCTACAGACATCCACCCTGCATGTGCTGATCATGTCACAGGCTCTAGGCAAGGCCCTGGGGATGTAAAGATGCTTCCGATGCAAGCGCCCTGCCCTAGAGTATTTCAGTCCGTTGTCTTGTTTTCTCATGCTGTGTTATCAGAAACAAAAAGCAAAAATACTTTCTTCCCTTATGCAAAGCAACTTTTTGTTTTTCTGTTAAACAAAGCAGTTAAGTGATGTTCTCGCCACCACAACCCAGAAAGGTACAACTACTAGAGATTCTGAGAAAGACAAATAAAATGGGAATATCAGACAAGGGGAAAGGTTAGAGTCTTCAGTCTGAAGGCCAAGAGGAGAAGACATCTGCATCCACAAAACCAAGAACCAGCCGGGGCATGGTGGCTCACGCCTGTAATCCCAACATTTTGGGAGGCTGAGGCGGGCGGATCACGAGGTCAAGAGATTGAGACCACCCTGGCCAACATGGTGAAACCCCGTCTGTATGAAAAATACAAAAATTAGCTGGGTGTGGTGGTGCACGCCTGTAGTCCCAGCTACTCGGGAAGCTAAGGCAGGAGAATCACTTGAACCCGGGAAGCAGAGGTTGCAGTGAGCCGAGATCCCGGCACTGCACTCCAGCCTGGGCAACAGAATGAGACTCCATCTCAAAAAACAAAACAAAACAAATAAACAAAAAAAAACAAGAACCTTGAGGATTCATGAGGCATGGATTTACTCACCAGATTCCAAAACTCTGTGACTAGGGGATATCCTGTGAAATGTGATCCAGGTTTAGTTCCAGACATAAAAGGAAGCAATTTCTCTCACAGTGAGTAATAAATGGATTGAAACTTATTGGAATTCATCACCCCCAAGAGGTGGTGCTGGCAGGAAATATAAATGCCTTCCAAAAAGGTTCAGACAAATTTAGGAGTGACAGAATTGTGAATGACCTCCCTTGCTCACTTCCTCTTGCTCTCTGTCTCTAAAGCAGGCATGGTCTTTAGAGGCTGGGCTGGTGTTTGCTCTAAAGGATTTCCCCTAGTGGCCAGGCAAGGTCAGGGTCCCCATTCCATGCTCCCACAGCATCCTGTATTTAACTCATCATAGCCCTGACCACACTGTATTACAATTCCTCCTTGATATGCCTGAGCCCCTGTGAGGATGTGACAGAGGCAGAGCCAGTACTGAGTAGGTGCTCAATAAATGTGGGTTGAAAGAAAGAGTGTGTGACCCTACCTGTTCTGTCCCCAAGCCTGGGAGGTATGCCAAGCACTGCATTTAATCAAGGCCAAATTTTGAGAGCTTCCGACACTGGCAGGAATGCTGATTACTCTCTGGTCCTCACTTGCCACTGCTCCCGACCCCAAAACCATACATTCCCGGAGCAGAAAATCTGGTAGAATGGCAGGGAGCACTGGCTGCTTAGGATAGGCTCTCAGAGCAAGGGCCCCAAGTAAAGCTACACAAGAATATCTTATCTGAGGAAATGGCTCTTAAAAGCTCCTGGGCGGCTAATATCTTTTATCCCGCCTCCTCTTATCATCCCCCAGACTTGCTCAACAGACAGCTCTGTTGTCCACTGTTGTGGGCTTCTGAGCTTTCATCTGCAAATCAATTCCCTGGAAATTTCACAATAAAGTACACTGAGCTCTGTTATATCAAGGACACAGTCTCCTATATCTCCTCTAAAACCTTGTTTCATAACATTAATCTTATCAAGAAGTGTGCCAAGATTCTTCAGATTGAGGGCATGGGGATTTTAATTTATTTTTCCATTAATGATCAGCATTCGTGCTAAACCTGTAAATATTACTTCTATTAATGCAGTGCAATGCTAATTTTTAATCCAAATAAACAGAGTGAGCAATTCAGGGACACAATTTGCCCCAATAGGGATTTTGCAAATCTGCATTTGGCTTAGGAGACAAAAGAGGGGAATATTTTGTATTCTGGGAAGTTGCAGTGGTCAGCTAGGATTCAGTTTCCTCATTCTTAAGATTTCTCCAGGATATATGGGAAGGGGAGGAAAAAGAAGTCAAAAGTACAGATCATAATATCACACAGTTGTTAAAGCTGAAAAGGATTTTAAGGACTTTCTACTCAAAAGCCTTTTTTTTACAGGTATGAAATGTAGTCACAGATGAGGATGTATGGCCCATGAGTAACTGTACAAAGTCCAGAAATGGCAACCTTCAGCTTCTCAGAAATGGGATGGAGTGACCACAGTGGCAAAGCACTCTATTGCTGAGCTCGTAATTATCATTCAGGTGCCAGTGCCCACCAGGGTCATCATATGCCACAAGTTCTCCCAGTCAGTGCTCATTTGAAATATTCTATTACATAGGCCCCATAATGTAGTTTAAAATGTCAGATATTTACTCTGATTTGGGGTTCCCAAAATACACTCTCTAGAATTACACAAAACCTGTAGAGGTAAAAAGTTAGGTCCTGCTGGGAGTCCCAGGAGCCTAGACCTAGTCCCTGCCAGGACTCAGATCCAAGGCATGGTGGGCCCAGGCCTGGAAGTGCTCCAGATGTTCAGGGCCTCCAACACAAGAAGGAAAAGACACAGAGAAATTCAAGATAAAGTGGTTACCCGTAATTATCAGTCTAGAGGCCATGGGAAATGATGTTTCTGGGCAGTCAGGTGGGAGGAGAAATAAAGATCACAATCACTCCCTGAGCAGTCTCCACAAGTGGCATTTCTCAACAGTTTTCAAGATAACAAGTTGATATGATGGTTGTAAAGACTAGATAGGAAAAAGCATTATGGAAAGCAGATGTGAAATACGGGATTGGACTGTCACTAGTCATACTGTAAGTCTCTATGGCAGATGGACTTCAAGTGATAGCTGCTTTCTGTGCTCACCCTCCTACCACCCAGCAATTCCATCTCTGCCCTGTGAGATCTGGGTTATCCTTCTGGAGCTGGGGAGAAAATATGCTGATATGATGGGGATCTGCATCCCAAAAGATCTCTGTTCCTTATTGAGCTAGATAAGGTAAGGGCCAAACCAGGGGACAAAAGTACTCCACCTTGCAGTCAGGCAGTGATTCCTTCAAAGAAGACTCAAATGACACACTTGCTGAAACTCTGCACATGGTGCTTAATGCCCTGAGAGTCTGGCCTGCTGGGAGAAGACACGAGCCACAATAGGGTTTATAAGCTGATGTTTGTGGATCTAACTTGAAGTCCACTTGTCCCCTTGAGAACAACAGTTCCAAAGTATGGCTGAATGTCCCTTGGCTTGGGATTGCAGACTGCTGAAGGATAATGAGAGGAATAACAAGATCAGGCAATAGCTGGACAGGGTAGGTCCAGGCCAGAGTCTCTGCCATCCAACACCCTGGACCACAGAGGGCTTTCCTTCCACTGGGCTTAGGCATGTGACACTTAGGTAAATATTGACACACTTCACAAGGGAGAACAAATATAATTTTTACTAATTATAAATTTAAAGTTCAGTTTATTCAGACATTTCCTCTTTTTTTCATTGTGTTTAATTTTGGGGGTATCAATGGTGGTAGTGGAACCCTTCTGATTACAAACTGAGATAAACCACCTGTCATTAAGAGATCTGAGATCTGTTTGTTATTGCTCGTTTGCAGAAAGCAGCAAGACTTTGAGAACAGGAGCAAAAACTACAGTAGGACCTAGACAGCTATTATGCAACACACTATTTCAGGCAGACACAGAAAGCTCCTCTTTCAGAAAAGGAACTATGGGAGGAAATGAAAAAGGAAAAACTCATGGAGTCCACCTTTTGTCATATTTTCACACTTTCTGGACTGTACATCAGTTTCCACTTTTTCTGATGCTTCTGTAACTTGAAGAAAATAATCTCATAAGCTCTAGGATCTGGCTTTGGAAGGAAAGGTGGAGAGAAACAGACTAGACTGTGATCAGGTAACCAAAAATATGTGATTTCTAAGCTCTGTCAGTGTTTTGGACTGTGAATGTATGGAGACCCTGAATAAATGACCCTCTGCTTAGCAGACACTTCAATGGGTGTTTGGATATAGGAACCTGGGTCAAGAGCTTGGTTTGGGTTGAAGAGGGGAAATGAACTGCTCTGTTTAGGAAAGTGATAGGAAGATAAAGATAAATTGAGTCCAAGCACAGACTTAACAAAGAATACTGAGCTACTATAATCCTGGTTCAGGGGAGCTGAGGCCGTCCATGCCTACTGGGGAGTCCTCCATATTCCTCCAACTCTGCATTCCCAAAGGCTGCAATCCTGTTGATCCTGTCTCCCCATACATACACGTTCTCTCTCTCTCTCTCTCTCTTTTTCTCTCTCTCTCTCTCTGTTTCCCCTCTCTTTCTTTCTCTCCACCGCCCCCCCCCCGGGTTCCTCATGGAAATCAAGTGTCCCCTTGCTTTAAGTAGCAGCCAGAGTATCCAAGCTACTAATCCCCCACCATAGACACCCACTACTCCCTACTCCCCTCCATACTCACCACAGACAAGTCTTCTGTGAATTTCTAGGTTTCTGGAATGCAAGGCCGGGACTGGAAGAGAAGATGAAGAGGATGGAGAAAGTTCACAGACACACAAGCCAGCAATCATCCCTCTTCTTTCTACACCAACTATGGGTCTGTGCTTTCCTGTCTACAAATCTCACCAGCCTGGCTCTGTATCCCACATTTGATGCCTTATTGTGCTATTGTGTGAGGCAAATAACTCTATTGCCCAAGACTAAGACCCCACTGTGGGCTAGTACGATTGCCCTCTAAATTTTCAATTGAACTTGTGGCTCCCAGTTTCAGAAGGACAGCAACTATGGAAAATGAGGAACACTTGGAGGTAAATGTAAAAGATAAATTTAAGATTAATAAAATATGATATTTCCTTGTATTTATAATAGTGGTGGTTGAGGTAAAAAAAGGCATATGAAGATTGTTGATCCATTTTTAAAAATGGCAGCTTAGTCGAGGGTTTTGGGAGTAGGGAAACTATTTTCCCAAAAGGGCCTTGTATTGCTTAGACTTACTACAGAGTCTTCTGGGAAATGGAGTCCATTTGTCTAATAACCATATGCCTGCCCTATCTGCATTCCTCAAGTCATTATGATGTATCAAGTACTACTTTCTTTCTCCAGATGCTAATCCCAATAAAGCTATTTCTTCTGGGGAAAAAAATAAATGAATAGCTGGGAGTTTGTGGTTTGTGACTTGGGAGCCAGAAAATGAAATAGAAGTCTCAGAAGGAAGAAAGAAGGCAGCAGGGCAGGCCTATTGGGGATTGTGGCTAATTTTAGAATTATGGCATTAGTTATAATGCCTCTTATTCCATTTTAAGTGATTGCCTATAAGCTCTACCCATTATCCACAGACAGTCCTTAAGTAAAAGTCTCCGGTGCACATAAAATGTGTTAGTGCTAACTTGGGATAGATTTAAGGAATTGGGGAGGTCTTCAGCTCGAAGCAAAGATGTATGGAAAATTAATAGTGGTCAAAGTAGGAAAGTCACAGGCAAAAATCCAAAATTCAGGAAAGCAAAATATTAAATTAAAAGCTAAGTAGGAGAAACACCAGCTTCCAAATAAACTTTAAAGTGAAGTTACTGGTTGTTATAGACTGAAGTCCTTCTAAAATTCATTTGTTGAAATCCTAACCCCTAATGTGATGGTAATAGGAAATGTGACCTTTGGGAAAAATCAGTGTTCATATTTCTTTGTTGTTTTTCTTCTTATCTTTTACAGTTTGATTCAATTCAGATACAAATAAGGTCCATATAATATAATTGTTGATATCTAGCCTAAGTATCTTTTAACCTAAAGGTTCCCCTTTCCTCTCTCTCTCTCTCTCTCGTCTTTTCTTTATAATTTAGTTGATAAGTAAAAAACTGGATTGTTTTTCCTAAAGGGTTTTCCACTGTCTGGATTTTGCTAGTTAGATCCCACGGTTTCATTTGATGAGTTCCTCTGTTCCTCTAAATTGCTAGAGCTAAGGGCTTGATTAGATTTAAGTTTGTTTTCTTGTTTTTGTTCTTTTTTTTTTTTTTTTTTTGGCAAAACCACTTCACTGGTGGAGTTGCGTACTTTCTTCAGGAGATCCATAATGCCCACGTATCTCTGTGTTGTTAGCAGTATTGATGATCATTGCCTAGATCCAACAATTCATTCATGGTTACCAAATATTAATGTTCTAATTATATCATTTCTTCTTCACTTAGTATTATCTGTATAATAATATAAAGAAGAACTTTCCCTTATCATTAATTTGCTTACTCTGAGGTATAGCTCTTGTAGAAAGGAAAGATAATTCCTGGGTAATTTCCTTATATTTACCAGTTTTCAGAATAATAAATTAGTTTCCTAATTTTCTATCAGTTACTACTGAGTTTCTTCTTTACTGTTATTTTTTAGCCACCTCATGAATTTATGAATTCAAATATATTTGATATGATATCTTTTTTTTAATTTTTTTATTAATTTTTTTCACACAAAACAATAAACATTTTCTAAAAATAAATACAAACAAAAAGACGTGTATCAAACATATTAGGAAGGTTGCACATGAGAAGACGGGGAATAGAAATGGGGAGTGGGAATTAAAGAAAATGAATGAGAGAGGGACTTTGTATGGATCAATAATAACTCAATCCTCTATCTGACAAAGAAGAAGGAGAAGGAAGAGGAAGAAAAAGAAAGTGGGATAAAGGATCAGAAAGGGAGGAAAATAGAAAAAATTAGAGTATGACTCCAGGGTAGACCTGTTTTGTTGTCGCTGGGTTGGTTGGTTGGTTTGTCTTTTGTATTTTTCATATGTTTCGCCATTAAACTGTATCTGTATCAGTGGCCAAATCATTCCATATTTGGATAGTGGTAGCCTTTTCAATTTGGAATCTGAGTCTTTGACAAAACCTTAGTAGTCTTTCATTAATTATCTCCTTGATTTTTAGTATAATATGATACTTGAGGCTTGCCTTGTTCATTTCCTGTTTCAGAGCTGAAATAAGCCATTTTTTGTAAAGAACAGTCCTTTTCAGGGAAATATTTGGAGACCATAGTGTGGATACTGGGGGTGCTCATTGCTTCTGGGTTGAAGCACATCAAAATATTAATGTACCACAATCAAGTAGGCTTCTCCCCCAGGATACAAGGTTGGTTGAACATACACAAATCAATAAATGTGATTCACCACATGAATGGAACTAAAGACAAAAACCACTTGATTATCTTAATAGATGCAGAAAAGGCTTTTGATAAAATTCAACATCCCTTCATGTTAAAAACTCTATATAAACTAGATATTAAAGAAACATACCTCAAACTAATAAGAGCCATCTATGACAAATCCACAGCCAACATCATACTGAATGGGCAAAAGCTGGAAGTATTCACCTTGAAAACCAGCACAAGACAAGGAAGCCCTTTCTCATCAATCCTATTCAACATGGTATTGAAAGTCCTAGCCAGAGCAATCAGGCAAGAGAAAGAAATAAAGGGCATCCAAATAGGAAAAGAGGAAGTCAAACTATCCCTGTTTGAATGATATGATTCTACATCTAGAAAACCTGATAGGCTTAGCCCAAAAACTCCTTTAGCTGATGAACAACTTCAGCAAAATTTCGTGACAGAAAATCCATGTGCAAAAATCACTAGCATTCCTGTATACCATCCACAGTCAAGCTGAGAGACAAATCAGGATGGCAATCCCATTCACAACTGCCACAAAAAGAATAAAATACCTAGGAATACAGCTAACCAGAGAAGCGAAAGATCTCTACAGTGAGAATTATAAAACACTGCTCAAAGAAATCAGAGAAGACACAAACAAATTGAAAAACATTTCATGCTCACAGATAGGAAGAATCAATTTCATTAAAATGGCCACCCTGCCCAAAGCAATGTATAGATTCAGTGCTATTCCTATCAAACTACTAACAGAATTATTCATAGAATAATGAAAAACTATTTTAAAATTCATATGAAACCAGAAAAGAGCCCAAATAGTCAAGGTAAACCTAAGCAAAAGAACAAAAGCTGGAGGCATCACGTTACCCAACTTCAAACTATACTACAAGGCTACAGTAACCAAAACAGCATGGAACTGGTACAAAAACAGGTACATAGACCAATGGGACAAAATAGAGAACCCAGAAGTAAAGCTGCACACCTATGACCATCTGATCTTCAACAAAGCTGACAAAAACAAGCAATAAGGTAAAGACTTCCTTCTCAATAAATGCTGCTGGGGTAACTGGTTAGCCATATGCAGAAGATCAAAGCTGGACTCCTCCCTTATACCATATATAAAAATCAACTCAAGATGGATTAAAAACTTACATGTAAAACCCAAAACTATAAAAACCCTGGAAGACAACCTAGGCAATACCATCCTGGATATAGGAACTAGCAAATATTTCATGACAAAGACACTAAAAGCAATTGCAACAGAAGCAAAAATTGACAAGTGGGATCTAATTAAGCTTAAGAGCTTCTGCACAGCAAAAGAAACTATCAACACAGTAAATACACAACCTACAGAATTGGAGAAAATATTTGCAAACTATGCATCTGACAAAGGTCTAATATCCAGCATCCATAAGGGACTAAAACAAATTTACAAGATAAAAACAAACAACCCCTTTAAAAAAGTAAGCAAAGGGCATGAACGGACACTTTCCGAAAGAAGACATACATGTGGCCAACAAACATATGAAAAAAAGTTCAATATCCCTGATCATTGGAGAAATGCAAGTTAAAACCACAATGAGATATTATCTCACCCCAGTCTGAATGGCCATTACTAAAAAGTTAAAAAAAAAAAAACCAGATGCTGGCAAGGTTGCAAAGAAAAGGGAACACTTACACACTGTTGGTGGGAGTGTAAATTAATTCATTGTGGAAAGCAGTATGGTGATTCCTCAAAGACCTAACAGCAGAACTACCATTCAACTCAGCAATATACCCATTACTTGGCATAAACTCAGAGGAATATAAATCATTCTATCATCAAGACACATGCATGCAAATGTTCCTTGCAGCACAATTCACAATAGCAAAGACATGGAATCAACGTAAATGCCCATCAATGACAGATTGGATAAAGAAAATGGGGTACATAAACACCATGGAACACTATGCAGCCATCAAAAAGAACAAGATCATGTCTTTTGTGGGAATATAGGCAGAGCTGGAGGCTATTACCCTTAGCAAACTAACACAGAAACAGAAAACCACCACATGTTTTTACTTATAGGTGGGAGCTAAATAATGAGCAATCATGAACACAAAGAAGGGGCAGACACTGGGGTCTACTTGAAGGTGGAGGTTCGAAGGAGGGAGAGGTGCAGAAAAGGTAACTATTGGGTGCTGGGCTTAATACATTTTTACAGAAACAATTTGTACAACAAACCCCCACGCCATGAGTTTACCCATGTAAGAAACCTTCACATGTACCCCCGAACCTAAAATAAAAGTTTAAAAAAGAAAAAGAAAACTGCATATACCATGATTTTCTATATCCACCCTCAAAAAATTAAAAATAGGATTACCACATGCTTCAGCAAGTCCACTTATGTGTATATACCCAAAATAAATGTGTATATACCCAAAATAAATGAAAACAGGGTCTTGAAGAGATATTTGTAATCCATCTTCATAATAGCATTGTTCACAATAGCTAATACATGGAAGCAACTCAAGCATTCATCAACAAATGAATGGGTAAACAAAATGTGGTATGTACATATAATGAAATATTACTCAGCCTTATAAAGGAAGAAAATTCTGCAATGTGCTACAACATGGGTGAACCTTGAGGAGATTACGCTAAGTGAAAGAAGCCAGTCACAAAAAGACAAATACTGTGTGATTCCACTTATGTGAAGTACTTAGAGTAAACAAAATCATAAAGACAGAAAGTAGAATGGTGGTTGCCAGGGGCTGTGAGAAAAGAGGAATGGGGACTTATGGTTTAACAGGCACAGAGTTTCGATTTTATAAGATGAAAGGAATTATGGAGATGGATGGTTGTGATGGTTACTCAGTATTATGCCACTGAGCAGCCTGGAATTGACTAAGTTTCACATGAGATTAACTTGGACTATGCTCTTAGTTACAATCTGAGATGATCCAGGAATACCTTTACACTATCAATGGTAAGTTTTATTTTATGTGTATTTTACCATAATAAAAAAAATAGAAAAGAACTTATATCACCTCTCTCACATACTGACATTACCTGCCTGGCCCTGGAATGCTGGGAACCCCTGACCCAGACCCTAAGTTCTAAGAGAATCCTAACCCAAAGATTTAGAGATTCTCTGTATTCTGTGGCATTTTGAAACACTTTCTGCCACAAATCCTTTGGATGTTGCTAGTCTGCAGTTCAGTCAAACTTACTAAGCATTTTTTGACCCATTCTGCCTCTATCTTTAAATCTTGAATCCAAAAGATTTTATTAATATCAATTTATTGACAAAAATATCTTCATATAGCTCAATGAAATATTTCACTTTATCCTGTTTTCTAAACAAAAATACTTTTAGATTCTTAAAAAACATTGGTTTGATTTGACCTAGTGAGAAAAGTGAAGCCAAAGTAGCATATCTTATTTAGATAAAGTAATTGCAGTGGCATGAGTAACCGTGTTAGTCCTCCTTGATTAACTTTAAGATGAATCCCGAAATTAGTTCATGGATATCACAATAGAATAATTCTGTTGGGGAAACCCTGCCTCTGAGGAGCAAATGACTGGCCTCTTTCAAACTGCTTTAGAGGACTACAATTTGTAACAGTAAAACAATCTGGGGGTAGTGGAATGAACTATACCTAGAATTAGTTTACAAGAGTTTGAAGACTGACTCTGTCAGTACTTTGCCTTGGGCAAGTCATCCTACTTTTCTGAGCCTCAGTTTCTCAGATTTCTCTATGAAATAGATAAATAGAATAGGAATAATTTTATCCACTTTACAGGGATGTTGGAGGTTTAAACAAGATCATGAATGGAGAGAGAGAGACTGGTTGATAAATGTTTACTTATTGCTTCCTCCTTGTTATTTGAAGGTGGAGTGAAACCGTATCTTAGCAATAAAAAAGAACATGGTATGTTCTTCCAAAATTCACAGTAGTACTTTAGAAAAAAAAATCTTCGTAGATATTTTCCAGTTAGAACCATCATAAAGTGAGGAGACAATGACTCTGAAGAAACACTGCACTGTTGATTCAGAGGAAAGGGTAAGTTGCTATTTGGAAGAAGATAAAGATGTGGAATTGAAGATAACATATTTCTCACAAATTTCTAGACTTCTCAATGGTTCTTGCTCCTGAACTGGATGATTTATAGAAAACTATAAGCTGTGTCCAAAATGGATATATTATACCCACAGTATTTGCCCTAACCAATGTATTAGAACTGATAAGATTGTTTTATCTATAGATTTATATGATGGTCCCTGGCAAATAGCCATGGAGGAGGTATCTCTATAGCAACATTTATAACACCAATTGGGATGTTGGATTTTAATGAGTTCAATTTGAGCCAAGAACTGTTTATGTCTTTACAAAGGTTGGTCAATGAAATATACAAAGGGCTGAGCACTTTTACCATGGCCTGTGCTCATAAAATTGCTCTATTCATCGATAGTGTAAAGGTATTCCTGGGTCATCTCAGATTGTAACTCAGAGCAGAGTCCAAGTTAATCTCATGTGAAACTTAGTCAATACCAGGCTGACTCCCAGGACCCAAAGTTGGTAAAAAGACAGAATGCAAGAGTCTCACCTTGTTATTTTTTGGCCAAATTACACCTGGAATATTGTGTTCAAACTCTGTTACCCACGCTTACAAAGGGACTTTAACAAACTGTAGCGTGTTCCAAGAAAAGCAAAATTTCTGGAAACCATTATGGATGAGGTCTTGTTCAAAGATTGAATAAAAAGTGAAGATTTACTGAGAGCCAAAACCTGTTCTTAAATGCTCCATAGTCTGCCAAAGCATTGAGATTATTTTCTGTGGTCCCTGAGGACAGAATGAATGGGTAGAGGTTACACATAGGCAAATCTCAAATCACAACCAAAATAGTATTTTCTTATGCTTATGCATGACTGAATACACATTATGGGCTATCCAAAGAGATGGTGCATTCTCTGGCACTAAAAGTAAGCATGCAGAATCTAGACAACCACTTTCCAGCAGTGCTGTAGAGGAGCTGTAAGCACCAGCAGCAGAGTTGCTTGGAGGACCCCTAAAGTCACTGTTATTGTCTGGATGTTTGTATCCTCCTAAAGCTCATATGTTAAAAATCCTAATCCCCGAAATGATAGTATTAAGAAATAGGCCTAATGGGAGGTAGCTAGGTCATATGGATGAAGTCCTCATGAACGGAATTCTTGCTCTTATTAAAGAGGCTCTAGAAAGTTGCCTTGCTCCTTCCACCATGTAAGGTTACAGCAAAAAGCTGCCAACTATAAGCTAGGAAACAGGCCCTCATGAGACATCAAATCTGCTGGCCCCTTGATCTTGGACATCTCAGACTCTGGAACCATGAGAAATAAAGTTATTTTGTTTATAGACTACTCAGTGTATAGTATTTTGTTATAGCAGCCTGAACAGACTAAGACCGTCACTCAGCCCTGACATTCTGTGCTTCCCCGAAAATTGCAGTTCGTGAGTAGCAATGTGGCATAGTGGTGCTCTTGACCTCTTGGCTTGGGCAAGATACACACCCAAGTTCTAATTCTAACTCTGCCAACTTGGCCAAATGTTTTAACATCTCTAAAGCTCAGTGTCCATTATAAAATAAGAATCATAATAGGAACTATCTCCTACTGCTTTCTAAGAGTTCAGTCATCTTGAGCTCAGCATCCCCAGGAAAGATGAAATAGGTCTTCCTCACCAGTTTGACAACACTGGGCCTTTTATAGCTGTATCTAATGATGGATTAGATGCTGTGTTCTGTTTCCTTTTGACTTGTTTCTATAAGAAGATAAGAACTTTAAGCAGGCTGTGAATTCTTTCAATACAAAGCAATCTCCAAGGGGAAACATTAGCAGTGGTTTTGGTGTCTGTATATTTTGAGTCAGGAGCTTACCCTATGGACAGATCATCAGCAGAGCTCCTAATGTCCTGCCACATGGGGTGTGAGGATATCAGGCTTCCAGTTAAGCACTCAGACTGCCGGGGATGAAAACAGCTGGCATATGAGCTTTCTGGACTAGAAAAAGGGAACTGGCCTACAGTAGTTCTCAGATTCAGCCTCAGGAATGCTGCACCCTAACCTTTGCCTAAGATGGCAGAAAAAGAGAGGGTTGCCTGGGGGCATCTAGTGAGGGTTGCATGGATTGTAGAGTAGGTAAAAAGGAATTATTCCACAGTTAAGCAGGGAGAGGTGAGATGAGAGGTGGATTTCCAGCCACGCTGCCAAGCCAACCTCACTGAGCTGACCTCAGTCATGTTCAGGCTCAGCTTTCTTCCTTGTCCAAGAATGAGAAACCCAGAGCCTGTTCTTCCCATCAACTTCCTGCTGGTGCATAAAGAAAGCTCACATCTCCTGGCTGAGAAAAAGCAGCCCCACAAGGCTTGTGAATAAATGAATATGCACTCCAACCTACTGATGCATCTGTGAACTTTGATTTCACTTCTCAGGAGCACAATTTTATTACGGCCAAGTGCTCCATTCTGCAAAAAAAAAAATGCCACAGAGGGAAACAATGAAATTATACCCGCTTTGTTTAGACTTCAGTGGCATCGCAAACCACAGAAACTTTCCATGATATCACCTCCCCTTAATGGGAATATTTACTGCTTAGGTCCCTTGAGTAATATCTTCTTTCTTTCACACTCTGTTCAATTTCAGGTTTCAATTTCAGTAATTTTATTGACATGACAACGTACACAAATGCTGCTGGAGTTAATCCAGCAATGCTCCATGGCTGGGGCCCGTTTTATATCATCGCTGTCTTTTCTATTATTCACCATCTCTCATTTGGTGATAGGCTGTCACAGAACAGGAGAGTTATCTGGTTGTCCTTATTTTCCCTGAAAGTTATAGAGAATTTCTCCTTCCATCTTAGAAGAAGCCAGTCTATTGCACTTTTGAGCAATTTGAGAAAAAAACACTATCCATTTTCTTCATATTTTACACACAGGAGGCTCCTCTTCCATCTCCCTAACTCCCCTGATTTAAAAGTCTGTCTTGTGTAAGTTTCAAATCATATCTGGTTATTGTTGCTTTTTTACATTTCTATTTTGAATTTGGAATTATGTATCTTAAACCTGCTAAAGGTTTGGGACATGTATTCATTTATTGGACTGTGGTAAGAAATTGCCACAAACTTGGTGGCTTAAAACAACAGAAATGTATTGTCTTCCAGTTCTGGAGGCAGAAGTCCAAAATCAAGGAGTTGACCAGGCTGTCTCTAAATCTCTAGGGGAGAATCCTTCCTTATCTCTTCCTAACTTATAACCTTCATGTTCCTTGGCTCATAAGTGCATCATTCCAATTGTGGATCCCGTAGTCATATGATGTTCTCTCTGTTCTGCCTGCATCTGCATCCACATTTCCCCCTTCTTATACAGACAACAGTCGTTGGATTAGGGCTGACCCTAATCAAGCTTGCCCTCATTTTAACTTGATTATATATGCAAACATTCTATCTCCAAACAAGGTCACATTCACAGATACTGGGGTTAGGACTTGAGTATCTCTTCTGGGGGAACAAAATTCAACCCATGACAGGACATTTTAAGGAAATATAATAACCTGTTAATATGACTCTCAGGAACCCCATTCTGGAACAATTGAGCAGCACAATCACAATCTGTGGCTTACAGCCCGGATTTTGGAACATTTCTACAAGAGATGTTTAAGTCTCTAAACCAACCAATAACTGAAGCATCCGACACTCCCCATGCTCCCAAAAAGTTCTCATACTTACCTATCTGCATTGTTTGCTGGAAATCAAATACACAGAGGCTGAGACCATGAAGTACTAACAGCTAAGTTACTCACCTCACCCCATCACCTATTGCATACAAATGCAGGAACCAGGAAGATAAAAAAATAATTGGAATCCAAACAGGAATCCCATACCATAGCATTCCCTAGAATGTGCACATGCACACACACACATACACTTTACACATTCTTTTCATTAGCACTACTGGTTTTGAGATGTTTTCTCTGTCTGGAATAATCACTCATCTTTGTGAAGTAGTTCTGATGACTCAGAAAGAGCTCTTGCTTCCTCACTGTGAAGGTCAATGGAAAGACGTACCTAATGAGCACATAGGTGTTAAGGTGCACTGGAGAATGTCCCCCTCCCTATTAGCTGGCCTGACCATACTGGGCCATTTCACTGTAACCTCAGTCACAGCAGCAAATGTCCCCTGACCCTCACCTTCCAAATCCAGCTGGCCTCAAAGTCTGTCAAAAACATTTCCACCTTTCACCCCTGTGTTCTTCTCCCCAGTTCCTCTGTTTCTGCCCTGCTTATATCTTGGTCATTTCTCAACTGGACTGTTGGAGCAGTCTTGCAATTGATGACTCTGTCACAGGGCTTGCCCCTTCCAATCCTGCTTCCACATTGCTGTAAGAGAGATCTTTTTAAACTATGTGTTCCCAATGCTCAGAACTGCTATGGCTCCTCAACCCCTAAAGCAGAGGTTCTAACATCTGTGTGCATCAGAATCACTTGGAGATCTTGTTAAAATTAAGATTTTCAACTATATCCCCAGAGTTTCTCATTCAGCTGCTGGAGTAGGGGTGGAGAATCTGCATTACTTTTTTTTTTGAGACGGAGTCTTGCTCTGTCGCCCAGGTTGGAGTGCAGTGGCGCGATCTTGGCTCACTGCAAGCTCCGCCTCCCGGGTTCACACCATTCTCCTGCCTCAGCCTCCTGAGTAGCTGGGACTACAGGCATCCACCACCACACCCGGCTAGTTTTTTGTATTTTTAGTAGAGACGGGGTTTCACCACGTTAGCTAGGATTGTCTTGATCTCCTGACCTTGTGATCCACCTGCCTTGGCCTCCCTAAGTGCTGGGTTTACAGGCGTGAGCCACTGCGCCCGGCCGAGAATCTACATTTCTAACAAGTTCTCAGGTGATGCTGATGCTGCTGGTCCAGGAACGACATTTTGAAAACCACTGACCTAGAGAATAAAGGCTGTGCTTCTAGGTATATAAGGCAATCTTTGACTTGGTCCTGCCTATTTCTCCAGCTTCATTTCCTTTCACCTTTCCCACTGATATTTTAAACCACACCAAAACTATCTACCTATATTTCTCAACAGACATCACGCTGTTGCCTGTGGTTGTCATATCTCATTCTTCCTGCTAGCAATTTGCTTTCCCACTTTATCTGTCTTCAAAATCTTGCTCAAGCATCCCTGCCTCAAAGATGTCTTCATTTGTCCCCTATTAGGTACCTTATACATGGTTCTATTATTTTTCTATTTTTATACTCCCTCAGTCCCTCCCTAGCTAGACTATGGGATCCTTAAGGGTTAGAATTATATCCTTTGACATGCTTCCCAGAATTGTCAAGAGATGCTCAACCAACACTTATATTTCTGCACTTAATCAGGAAAATTGGTCAAAGAAGTCTGCACAGTGAGGTGTCTACTCTGCTCTTTTGTGAGCCTTATAAATCCTCAGTTTCATCTGTATATAGGATATCTCTTAAAATTCTGTTTGTGATCATCCAAACTTAGAGGATGAGGAAATGTACAGCAAGGTCTGTCTGTGTATAGGACTTTTCCTTCATGATATTTTCATCGATGAAGAATAAAAGGAAATATACAAATATGTCTGAAAATACTTCAGCTATAAGCAGACATAAACTGGAGAAAAACAGGCTCTGCCACAGAATGAAAAGTACAAGGACGGTGGAAAATGATACATGCTGGTTTAATATCAACTGGGGTGAGAGAGCTGCCATAGGGAGGAGATTTCTAGATCACTGGAGTCCATTACAGTCTGCACACTTCTCAAGGAAAATCAGCCAGGGTCATCGCTGCAGAAGGAGTACTAAGGACAACAAACAACCACCTCCACATAATGGTAACATGAAAGCTGAGCAGAGCCAATATGGAGAACTTGGTAGGGAGTGGCTTGGGTTTTCTGATATTTACAAATCCAAGCCAGCCTGATTGGGAGCTGCTGGGATACTACACACCTGCCACTTCACCTGCTGGTCCTGGTGAGCTCGGTGTAGGTAATAATCATGAGCAGAGCCATATTACTTTGGCTTTCTGCCAACCAGTCCTCATTGCTAGGGACAGCAAAACGGAGTGTTCCCTCTCCTAATGCCCAGGGCTATGGGCCTGGGACTGGACTATCCAGGAAAACTGTTGCCTGGGTGGCTTTCCTTGTCCTAACCTCTGAGACCTGCCAGAAGGAAAGAATAACAGAGAATGGGCAATTACCATTTTCCATATTTGGAGAAAAGAGCAGCAGAAGTCATACTTAAGTGTAATGTTGAGAATCACATAACTTTGTGCTGATCAGCCCAACCCTGTCAAAGAGAGACTTTGACTTCTAACATTACTGAACTCTGTCTCACCTAAGTGAGATGAAGTAGATGACTTAGTAATTAATTTAGACCCTCTTATGGGCAGGCATGAGGAAGATATAAGCTAGCTGAAATAGTGCATCGTTTTTTTGTAGTGGTCTTGGGGAATATGTGCCAGGAAATGGGGAGAAGATCTAACTGTAAGGAAGCTGAGACTGATTAGGGATGGGGCTGCTGTGGTGAACATTTTCTAGGTTCAAAGACCATGATGATGCAGGTACCCCTGGCATTGGCATCGGCTCAGACTCCAGAGCTAATCTCTCACTCCCCTTTTTTAAGCATGCAGTTAACCTGGCAAATGACCGCAGGTCGCTCTAGAGAAGGGTCTGTGAAATACTTACCATACACACATGCAATTATACCACAAGGTTTTTACTGAGTGGATGTGGCCTTCTATTCACAGAGCAGACTCTGGGATTGTGAACTGGAACAGGTAAAGGACTGTGGCTTTCCATTGTGGCAGCTGAGATGGCCTTTTTTGTTATTTTACAAATGGAGCAACACCCTAATCAGCTGTCCCTCTATCACTGCACACCCCCCTTCCCCACCACTGCTATGATCTGTTTAGTCATTTCTACAAGCCCCTGTAAGTCAATGCACCCCAATTACCACTTGCCTACTATAGCAACCTCTGACCCTAAGTGCTGCCACCTGCCTCCATCATCCTATAATCTTCTCATCCCATTGGCATTAGGGAGCCCAGGTTCATGAAAGCATCTCCTGTAGTTAACCCCATCCCACAGATGACAGCCACCACCAAGTTTCTTGAAAGAGTCTAGTGTTCCCCTCACCTATGCCTTCTGTATTGCCTTAAGGAAAGAGTGCACTTAGAACCCCCCAAGGGAACATATGCAACATGGTTCTTGTGTCTTACTTAATAAGTCCATTCTAACAGTTCCATCTCCCTGAGCCCCTGACTCTTTCCTTAAATACTGTGCAAAAGAAATTCTGGTTTCTCTACCTTATTATTATAGGCCAGTGGTTTTCAAAATTCAGTAAGCATCCAAATCACCTGGAGGGCTTATTAAAACATAGATTGTAGAAGTTTCCTCCAGCATTTCTGATTCAGTAGAGGAATTGCATGTCTCCAGGTGATGCTAAATCTGCTGGTCTGGGACCACACTTTGATAATCTCTGTGAACTGTAATCCATTGTCATATACAAGCTTCAAAGGGCCATCCCAGGAAACTATTATGACCAATTTCAAATGCAAGTGTCCCTGTCAAACCATTGAATCCTAATTCATGGGCAAGTGCTCCAACAATAAATTTCTATCTAGTCATATCTTCTATGGTTCAACACCCATAAGATCCACGGACACATGTGTTCTAGTCCCTGCTAGTACATATTAAATAAGTCCTTTTTTCACACTACAAGTTATTTTCTCCCGTAGAAGAGCTGTACTTCTCTACTTAGTATGTGTTGACATCTGGCTTTTGTTATTGGCCTAAATGAATTGGGGTTGGAGGAGTGAGAGAAAATCTCGTGAAAAACAAGCAAAACCTTGTGAGGTGCCTGCCTCAGGTGAGGTCATTGCACAATCTGCAGGAAAGAGGAGTCTTCTGTCCTCTAACAAAGGATGGAAATCTTTTGCCATTCCAGAAAGTCCAAAGCAATCTGAGAATTCAAGATCCTCTGGCTCATCTACCAAATTGCCCTTTCCCAAGTCTCAGGATTCCACTATTTTTTCATACAAGACATGACCATGACATAGGATACTTGTCCAGCTACACATTCTGTTTCCTTTGCAGCTCCAGTGCCCTTACAATTAAATGCTGCGCCTGGTCTCAGCATAGCCTGCCCTGTGGCTGCAGAGATGAACATCTCTTTAAAAGCTTCCATAGGAATTTCGGATTTCCACGACATAATTTATCAGTTGGCTGTTCTGAGATTGTCATTTTTAAGGCTCTAATGAGGTTTTTTAAACCATTACATTATACAACTCCTATAATTATCATTGCCCCCGTACTGTTCAAGAGCCATAGCCACCATGTATTATAACACTTCACTTTGTATCCGCACTTAATCCCAAGTAAACGTAAATGGAAACTTTAGTTGTTATAATGCCACTGCCTTTCAGAAGTCACCACTATCCCACTTACTACTGGCATAAAAATTCTTATTCTCATCCAATGCATGGATAGCATTGCTCCAAAATGCCATCCAGGAGTTGACTTCCTTGAACCACTGCTAGTGCCAGCTTTTAAAGCAGGAAACAGAGCCTGATGCAAGGGGCTTATGTGCTTTACCTACTTAAGGAGTTCAATCTCAGGTGGTAGGAGTGAGGGTCAAAGAGACTAAAGCTGGAAAGGCAAGGAAGTGAATACAGGAGCATTATATTTGCCACCACTAAGTGAGGCTGATTGCTTGATCCTGCAGGACCATCCCTGAGAAGTAACGTAAGGTCCATCCATTAGGAAGTGATGAGATAAAATGTATCCACTGAATCCCATCTCGCATTAAGAAGGTTCATCCCACGAAGGAAACCTCACTTCGAAGTAATATATGTTACTTGAATGGGCGTCTTGCGGCAGCACCAACAATAAAACTCTAGAGCATGAGGCAAGAGGCACCAGATGCAAGCATGAGGCAAAATTCCAATGGTTTTACAAGAGAAAAGTTGTGTCTCTTGTAAAACCACTGGAGTTTATGCATATTTGGTCACCAAAGTGCCAGGTGGGACAAGAGGGAAAGAGGTATGGACAGAGGTAAATATATAAGAAATATCCAATACAAATAGTGTACTAAACACAATTCCTGTTCTCTTTCTATTGGCCAGGGGGCAGGAAGATTGACATGTAACAAATTAATATATTTGCAGTATGTCAGATGGTGGTCAGTAGATGTATATTAGAGAGGGTCCGTCAACAAATGCTCGCTGTTGATTATAGATATGTTTTAAATGCAATCCTTTTAAAAAGTATGATCAAGGGATGTTAGCTTTCATGTTGCTATCTGATGTCACTAAAAGGCATAAAGAATTAAGAATCCTGGTCACTGTCTGATAAACTATTTGGTTTTAGGTAAGTCAACTAACTTCCCAGGATATCAATTTCCTCATCTTTAAATATATATTATAATGCCTTTAAAAATTTTTAGTTTTATTGAGGTATAATTAACATACAGTAATTAAACTTCAAACATTTAAAGTGTACAATTTGTTAAGTTTTGGTATATGTATAAACCCATGAAGTTATCATCAAAATCAAGAGAATAAACACAAACATTACTTTCAAAAGTTTTCTCCTCCACTTTGTAATCCTCTCCCACCTTTTCTTGTCCTCCACATCTGCAGGCTTCTTTTGCATTTTCCAGAATTTTATATGAGTGGAATCATACAGTATATATATATGTGTGTGTGTGTGTGATTTCTTTCACCTGGCATAATTATTTTGGGATTCATCATGTCGTATTGTAAATGAATAATGTTATCAGTAGTCTCTGTTTCATTTTAGATCATTTCTGGATCTCTCCTTCGGCAATGTCTAAACTTCCCTTAATTTCATCTAGTGTATTTTTTATCTCGCACACTGTAATTTTTGTCTTTAGTTCAATTTTGATCTTTTTAATATTTTCTCTTTCCTTAACTTTTTGAACACGTGAAATACATTTACAACTCTTTTAATGCCCTTGTCTGTATTAGTTCTGAATTGATTTCAGTTGACAAATTTTTCTCCTCATTCTGGTTTGTATTTTCCTTCTTCTTTGCATGTCTGATAAATTTTTATTGGATGTCAGACATTGTCACTTTACCTTGTTGGGTGCTGCATATTTCCGTATTTTGAGGATGCAGCTAAGTTACTTAGAAACTGTTTGACCCTTCAGATGTCATTTTAAAGATTTGGTAAGTGGGACCACAGCTATCTAGAGCTAATTATTCTTATTAAAGGAAATTTCTTCTGAAATCTACCTAACATCTTTCAAATCATAATATTTTCCAGTCTGACTATTGTGAACAGGCATATTCCCAGCCATGTGTGAACACTGGGCACTGTAACCTCTAATCCTTTTGGGTGATTCTTTTACTGGCCTTAGTTGTTATCCTCATACTCATATACTGATCATTACTCAGCTTAGTTGAGAGAGACCCTCTGCAGGTATCTGGATGTCTCTCTATGTGCAGCTTTTTCCTGGTTGCACTGTTCCACACACTCTAATTGTCCTGATCTTCTCAGACTTGCAACCTCCTTAACTCAGGTTGTCTGCTGGGGTCTACCCAAGTTCCTTTTCCCTGTCCCATGGCCTGGAAGCTTGGGAAATCACTGGATTACCTAGTTTCTTTCTCGTCTTTCAGGTAGTACTATCCTCTGTTGAAATATAGGAAATAATGGTATTGAAAGCCATTATATATATATTGAAAACCATTATTTCATGTATTTTGTCCATTTTTTGGTTATTTCAGAAAGAAAGATAAATCTGGTTCCATCTGGGCCCAAAGAGTAGTCCTTTGTAATTGTCCTAAGGATTATGCATTAATATACTTACAGATCATGGCTCAGTTCCTAGCCCCTGGTAAGCATTCAATAATGGCAATAATTATGGTGGCTGTGACATTGGTAGTAGAGGGTAGTTTTGTGTTGATTTTCTCATTATATGTATTATAATTCAGTTGTCCCACAGCTCAACAGTTTGTGAGTGTGTGTGAGGTCATATTAGCAGCAAAAATCAAAAACAAGAAAACATATTCCTGTCCTGCAAAATCTCTCCAGTGTCTCTGGGTGGTGTCAGGGAATCTCACAAATATACTCACAATGAAGCATTCTCCTTCTATGACTGTTGCTCCTTCAATACTCATCCCAGTTCTTTACCACTACTCCTCAGGGTACTGCAGACCCTGCATCTGCCACATTACCACTCTGGGTAATGTGGGCCTGTGTTTTCACCTGCATGTCTGCCAAGCATTGTGCTCTTTGTCACTGACCCAGCAGGTGCTATGGTCTCCATTTATGCTGTCCTAGAGCCACAGATGTCTGCTTTGCTGGACATAATCTCCTCTTGCTTTACCAGAAAGTACCAACAATACCTCAGAGTCCTTATGGCACTGAAGGGCCAAAGTGGTCAGCTTGGGGTGATGGGGTGACCATTCTCCATTCGACACCTGGTTTTAGAGAAAGTGAACTGCTTATGCTCCAGTATCTGCCAGACTGTTCAGAGCACCAGCTCTTTCAAATTTTACTCTCAGCCTCCCTAATGTCCACAGAATACAAATACTCATTGTCTCTATCCTGTTCACTGTTGCAATTATACACATAACACAGTGACTGCTACATATTAATGCCTCAGTAAAAGTGTTTTAAATGAATGGATGAGTGAAATGGGAACTGGGCTAGGAGAAAACATAAGGACTCTCAGCCAACAACTAAGGCTTTTGTTCTAGACACATGAACTAGCCTGGCTCCTTCTCCCACTGGGGTGAGTTCACACAGGAGGCTTGTCAGTCTCCATTAAATACCGCAATCTGGCAGAATAGTCCCTCCAATTTTCCATTCATGCCAAGATATATCTGGAACCTCAACTACACCATCAGGCAGTAGGCCAAGAAGTCACTGCTATCCTATTTCCCATCTTAAATAATGCCCAGCCATGTTGTCCAATCAAGCTCGCCAGACAGTGTTAAACAATATGCAGGAGATGATTAACAACATAGTCCAAAGAACACAATGCCTACATAATAAAATGTCCCAAACTGGCCCATAAAATTTAACATTGTATTCCTTCTCCTTCCTCCAAGTCCTTCCCTTGTTGATGCAGAAGAATCCAAATTCTAAAGAAATCAGTTTTCTATCCCCTGTTGTCATGAGTAAAATTCCAAAATATATGCAAACTTTTTCCTTCCACCACTTGCTTTCCTTTCAGCTCACCCCAGCCAGAGCGGTCGCACTCAAGGCAAAGGCACCTTCGTACTCCTTCTTCAGCTGCTGTGGCCTACTCCACCTTCTCCTGAAAGTGAGGACACCACCTTCCCACCTAGTCTCTTACGTGTTCCATTTTCTCAAAAAGCCAGGGAATTAACAGGCTACATAAGAATACCACTTCACCAATTCCAACCCACAAAATTGTAAAAATACAAGCACATCCCCATATTAAATGTTGCTATTGCCACAGCTTACAATTTAAGCCCCAACACTGTTATGCAACAGCATTTCTCAGGGAAAAGCGATAATGTCTCTAGGATATAATGTATCTGTTGCAAACTGAAATTACATTGCCATTACCACACAGCAGGGTCACAGCATAAGACTAACCCTTTGCTCAACACAATCTTGGAATATTTTGGAAAATGTTAATGGAAAGCATCCTGGCATATCACTGCCAGAGTTAACTAATCCCCAATGTTTCGGCCATGTTGAGGATGGCGATGTTTGCTGAAGAATTTTCTCCCGGGCCCTCTGTCTAGGATTAAAGCCCTAGCTGTCTTCTGAAGCCTGCTTCAGGCACATAGGTACAGAATATCCTAGGAATCATTCTCATAAGCTTTGAGTCCTTGGCTTTCCATTTTTTTTTCTTTTGAGATGTAGTTTCATTCTTGTTGCCCAGACTGGAGTGCAATGGCATGATCTTGGCTCACTGCCACCTCCGCCTCCCGGGTTCAAGTGATTCTCCTGCCTCAGCCTCCCAAGTAGCTGGGATTACAGGTGCCTGCCACCATACCTGGCTAATTTTTTGTATTTTTAGTAGATACGGGGTTTCACCATGTTGGCCAGGCTGGTCTTGAACTCCTGCCTCAGGAGATCCACTTGCCTTGACCTCCTGAAGTGCTGGGATTGCAGATATGAGCCACCACGCCCAGCCCTTGGCTTTTTTTATATGTTCCTCCTGCTATTGAATCTGCTTCCTGCATCCTGCATTGCCAAGCAGTGCAGGCTGTAGGACTCAGCAGCTCAAATACGATTGGCAGATCTTAAAAGGCCTGCAGTGTCTGCAGAGCTGGGAATACCTGTTTATCAGAGGCCATTACTAGTCGTTTTCACCCTGTGTGTCATAGACATCATTTTCACTGCAGGCCACACTCTGGGCATCTGAAGCCACAGTAAAATGTACAATTTGATTATGTTGAGATGTTGCTAAAGGACTTTATCTAAAGATCCATTCCAGAGGTCTGCAGATGGCAGTTGAGGAAATTCCTGCTCCTTTGCTGAGCTGAGGCAGGAGAGTGCCTGGGTGTTCACTGTAGCAATGCCCTCAGCAGGCTGGCCTTCCAGAGTGAAACACAGATCTCCATACAATGAGAGATGAGAATAGTGAGCCAGGCTTCAATGGTTATTTGGTCATTCTAGTCAATCCTAGCCTTAGGGGAAGTAGTTCAGAGACAGACCTGACAGGTCATACTCCACTCAGGGGAAACCATATACCACTCAGGGAAAACTTCCAGTCACCATAATGGAAAGTGATATAGGCTAGTGGTTTAACATTTGGGTTTTGAAAATCAAAGAACCTGTATTTGAATATCTGCACCACCATGTCCTATCTGTGGGACTTTGAAGAACTTACAGATAAGCTTTCGGAGAGTCTTCCCTCATCTGTAAAATGGGGATCATGATAGAACCTAAATCCAAATCAGGAATTTTATGTGAAAATGTATTTAAAGCATTTGTCATGGGGCCTGGATGATAGTTTATGTGCTCAGTAAATGGAAACTATTAAGAAGTATGAGGAACTTGGATTTAGACAGAGCTGGGCTCCAACTCCAGCCAGTCCTCTGCTGTAGCCTTCAAGACATACAACTTTTCTGGATCTCAATTCTTCATCTGCACAAAGAATAGAAGAGTAATTGCTTCACACAGTCGTTGAGGGAGTCAATAAGAAAATGTCTATAAAGTGCCTGGCATGAAGTAGACACTCACTAGATAGACCATAAAAGTCTCACTGAACTCCTTCTGGCTGGTTTCTAGGGCTGTGCCTTTGGATTCATACGCAGTTTTACAAAGATTCCTTGGAATTGACCTATTTCTGACAGCCAAATCTCCGCTTTTGGGGACCCTTTCACATCTGTGCTTCAACATCTGGCTAGCTTCTCCTATAGGCCTGAGCATCTCTTAATTTTTGCCTTCCTTCCCTTCCCCTCCACCACCTTTTTTAAAAAATTATCTTTTTTTAGTAAACTTTTAATTTTATTAGAGTTTTCTATTTGCAGAAAATTTGCATAGATAGTACAGGTAGTTCTCTCACTCTTCATGCCCAGTTTCTACTGCTAACATCTTACATTAATATACTTGTCACAACTAATAAACCAATATTAATACATTATTATCAACTGAAGTCCACACTTTGATCAGATATCTTAAGCTTTTACCTAAGGTCATTTTTCTGTGACTGGATATTATCCAGGACACAACATTGCATTCAGTCATCAGGTCTCCTTACGCTCCTCTACATGGTGGCAGTTTCTCAGACTTTCCTAGGTTTTGATGGCCTTAACATTAAAACCTGAGAAGTCCTGGTCAGGTATTTTGTAGAAATCCTTCAATTTAGATTTGTTCAATATTTTTCTCATGGTTAGACTAGAGTTATGGTTTTACCAGCAGGAAGATTTTTAAAGAGGCAAAGTGCCATTCTTGCCACATGAGATCCAGAGTACAAGCTATGAACATGACTTACCACTATTGATGTTAATCTTGATCATCTGACTGAGGTAGTGTTTCCTCCACTGCAAAGTAACTCTTCTCCCCTTTTCATACTGTATTCTTGAGAAGGAAGTCTATTCACAGCCCACATGTAAGAGTTGGGGTAGAATGTTTCACCTCCTTAAGGGTGAAGTATTTATATATATTATTTGGGGTTCTTTCACATGGGAGATTTATCTATTCTATACTGTTCGTGTATTCACTTAATCATTTATTTATGTCTCATGGATATTTTTACTTCATATTTTGGGTTAAAATGCAATTATCACCTAATTTATTTTCTTGCTCAATTTGTTCCTGCTTTGGCCATTAGGAGTTCTTTCAGCTGGTTCCTATGTCCCTTTGACATACCTCCATCATTGTGTGTTTTTGAACACTTTCTTACTTTCTGGGACTATTAAGATGCTCCAGGCTCATCTTTTATATTTCCTGCCCCAGCCTTACAATAAATGACTTCTCCAGGATCCCTGGTTCCTTTTATTAAAGAATAGCATTAGAAACCAAGATTGGGCTGTAGGTATGCTCGTTGCTACCAGAGTGTCATATATTACATATATATGTGTATGTGTATATATATATATATATATATACACACACACACACATACACGCACATATATATACACATATAATACACATATATACACATTTATATAAATATAAATTATACATACATTTATATATGTCATATATCACATATATGTATATGTAATATATGTGCATATGTATATATGTACACATATGCATATATGTATATGTACACGAATGTGTGTATATACATATATGTAGTATATGACATATATAAATGTGTATATAATTTATATTTATATATACACATTTCTGATATATCCATCTGTTTCTATAAGGTGAACATTGTTCATAGACCAATGTCTTCTACTGTAATCAAGTACTACATGGATTATCCCTCCTCTTGGATGTTCCATGTAGGCAGTAATGTCATCTGCAAACAAACTGTAATGTCTTCTTTCTCAGTCTATATACCTTTTATTTATTTTTCTTATCTTACTGCACTAGGCAGGACTTCCAACACCATGTTGAATAGAAGTAGTGAGAGATCGTCTAAGGGAAAAGAGTCCAATTCCTCTCTATTAAGAATGATGTTAGTTGCAGGATTTTTGTAGATGTTCTTTATCAAGTTGAGGAAGTTAATGGTGTCTATTTCTAAACTGCTGAAAGTTGTTGCTATGAATGGGTGCTGGATTTTGTCAGATGCTTTTCTGCATCAGTTGATATGATCATATGGTTTTTCTTCTTCAGCCTGTTGATGTGGTTGACTTCACTGATTTTTGTGTTGAATCAGCCTTGCATACCTGGAATGAATTATGCTTGGTCATGGAGTATAATTTATACATTGTTAGATTGAATTTGCTCACATTTGTTGAGTATTTTTGCATCTGTATTCATGAGAAATCTTGACTTGCTTTTCTCTTTATTATAATTCTTTACCTCATTTTAGTATTAAGGTAATTCTTGCCACATAAAATGAGTTAGAAAATGTTCCCTCTGCTTCTATTTTCTTGAAGATATTGTGGAGAATAGGTACCATTTCTCCCATAAATGTTTGGTAATATTCACCAGTGAAATAATTTGTGCTTGGCACTTTCTTATTTGGAAAGTTAGTAATTATTGAGTCAATTTCCTTTATAAGATGTAGAACTATTCAAACTACCCATCTCTCTCCATGTGTGTTTTGGTAATGTGTGTTTCAAGTACACTGTGATCTAATACATCCCACAACATTTATGTGTTGAAAACTGAATCTCCAATGCAATAGTGTTGGGAGGTGGAGCCTAATGGGAAATGTTTAGGTCCTGAGGGCAGACCCCTCATGAATGGATTAATGCCACTATAAGAAGGGTTTTGGGAATGGATTCTCTCTCTTCTGCTCTTCTGCTATGTGAGGATGCAGCATTTGTGTCTTTTTTGGCTCTTCCAGCTTCTGTAGTGTGAGAATGCAGTAAGAAGGTCCTTACCAAATGCCAGTACCTTGATCTTGGACTTCCCAGCCTCCAGAACAATGAGAAATAAATTTCTGTTCTTATAAATTAGCCAGTATTAGGTATTCTGTCCTTATGAATTACCCAGTATTAGGTATTCTGTTTTAGCAAAATAAAACAGACTAAGACAAAGAAATTGGTTCATTTTATCTAAATTTTCAAATTTGTGGGCATACGTTTGTTCATAGTATTCCTTTATTATATATTCATGCCCGTGGTATTAGTAGTAATGACTCCTTTGCCTTCACTTTTGAAGAATAATTTCATTGGCTATAGAATTCTCTATTAGTAGGGTTTTTCTTTCTCTTTCAAATTTTTGAATATTTCACTGCATTGTCCTTTTCCTTATATGGTTTCTGACAGGAAGTCCACTATAATTTTTATTCTTGTTTCTCCATAAACAAAGTGATTTTTTCCCTTGCTTCCTCCAATACTTTATCTTTGTCTTCTGTTTTCTGAAGATTGAATATGATAGTCTTTGGGCTTACTGGATCTATGGTTTAGTTTTGTGTCTGTCATTAATTTTGGAAAGTTCATAGCCATTATTACTTCAAATGTTTCTTTTTCTTCCTAGCATTCTAATTTTGCATATGTTACACTTTTGATATTGTCCCACAGTTCTTGAATGTTCTGTTCTGTTTTTGGTTTTGGTGAAGTCTCATTAACCTGTTTCAAGTAAACTAATTCTTTCCTTAGCCATTTTGAGTCTATTGATAAGCCTATCAAAGTATCATTTCTGTTACTCTGCTTTTGATTTTTAAGATTTGCTTTTGATTTTCTCTTAGAGTTTCCATTTCATTACTCATCCGTTCCTGTACTTTGTCTACTTTTTCCGCTAGAGCCCTTTACATATTAATCATAGTTATCTTAAATTCCCTATCTGATATTTCCAACATCTGTACTGTATTTAAGTCTATGCTGATGATTGCTTTGTCTCTTCAAACTGTGCTTTTCTTGATTTTTGGCATGCCTTGTAATTTTTTGCTGAAGGTTAGACATGATTTATTGGGTAATAGAAACTAAGGTAAATAGGCCTTTAGTGTAAAGATTTATGTTAATCTGGCTAGTAGTTTTACTGTGTTTAATGTTTGTTGTAATTAGGTACCAGGGGCTTCAAATTCCACTTGTGTCCTTGTTTTTGTCGCCCTTCTTGTCTTAGGGACTTCCCTATATATTATTCCTCAGAAAGAATCTGTGTCTTGCTGCCCGTTAAGTTGTAACCCACTGTTATTTTACTGGGGCCTTGTTGTGGTGGTGGTAAGGTGTTGGAGTAGGAAGAGCATTCTACCATCTTTCCATGAAGTCTGAGTCTTTTACAGGACCTGTGTCTTGGTGCTGTGGACTTCATGAAGGCTTCTGATACTCTTCCAGTAGTATACCTTTCCCCCTCCTCTTGAAACTTTCCCTGACTACATTATTGCAAATCTGTTTTCTTGAGGCTCTGTCCCCAGTTGACTTTGTTGGGTTTTTTTTCTCCCTTGTGTGATTTAGGAAAGGTGGAGAAAAAATGCTTTTCCTCCGCTGGCATAAAGTTTCAGTATTGTGCTCCAGCAAAACCCCTTCTCCTGAGCAGTGGGCCTTTGCTATGGAGGAGGCTCTGAGCATGTTTCGTAATGAACACTCTTCCCCTTCCCTTGCCAGAGCCACAGGGGGGATCTTTCTAGGATCCTCACTGTGAGAATATGGTGGGGTTACTAGAGGGAAAGCTTATAAAAGTATAGGATCCCCCTAAGACTGTAGCTCTCATGGGTCTTTCCCTCTCACTCTGATACACATTCAGCCTCCAGCAACTAACCCAATTAATGTTCCCACCAGTTTATAGCTCAAGAATGTCTCTGATAAGCAAATATTAGTTGCAATCTCTTTCTGGATGTTATGTCTCTCCAGATTTGAGGGTATTAGTTTGCCCTGTGGTCACAGTTTTATGATACGCTCAAGAAAAGTTGTTGATTTTCAGCTTGTCTAGCTTTTCTTTGCCCCATAAGACTGGGAGTGATGACTTCAAAGTTCTTTACATATCAGGGTTGAAACTGGAGGTCCCTTCCTTTTCATCACAATATTGCCTTTCCTTACCCTATCACCTTACCAGAGTCTCCCCACCTGAAAGCACTACCTCACCTATCCCCTCCATCAAACCTTGTCAGACCAAGCCAGCCCACAGGGCCTTCTCCCTGCTCTCAAACCTTATTTTATGATCTACTCACTGGGTATTTACTCATCAGCTGGTTTGATGAACAATGACTTAAGCTATTAATTATTATTAAACTATTATTATAATGCTACTATTTTCTCACATATTTACGTAGCCTGAATTTCCTGTAGGTTCAACATTTGCAAATCCTGGCTTAGGTCACTGTAATACTGTGACCTATAGTCTGCCAAATCAATGACCCCACTCACTGAATGATAGCCTTCTCATCCCTTCTACTTTCCTGTCTCTCTTTGGAAGGCCCTGGCGGATGGGGAGATAGGTGACGCACATAGAGTTCAGGCTGCTTCCCCCTCCTCTGTACTTCATCCTTCTTAGCCCTTTTGATGCTCTGACCAACAATGCCTGCCACATTGTGCTGCCCACCATTCACTTAGACCACTCGCCTTGCAGCTGTGCTGCAACCACTACCACCTACAAAACCTTATACTGGCTTCATGACTTCCTGGGCTCATACTTTTCCACTGGAGAAAACTCTTCCTCTTGGGTCCCAAGCACTGGTTTGGGCTAGGGTACCACAGCAAGGGGGATACCTGCTTGGGCCCCAAAGGCCAATTTTTCTTTCCCCCTCCCTCCTCATAAAGAATTTTCCTATTAATTTAATATGTTTGCACAATAGATAAATAAGAAAACTAAAAAGTATGTGTCGTTTGACCATTTAAAAATATAATTATCTGTTCAATAATTCTATGCTGATGGACAAATATCTCTCTTTTCTCTCTTATGCTGTATGAAAGCTAAATGCAAATTTCTGATGTCAATTTTCTTTTTTCCATGAACTCAAGCTGGTCAACTGTGCTGCTGAATTTATGAGGTGCAAATATACATGCCCAGGTAAATGTGCATGCTGTTCACTTCTCTGGTGCCTTTTTTATACATTAGCTTCATATGCACATTACAAACTCCCATAGGTTTCTTTGGGAACAATGTGTACCTGACATGTATCAGGTAGTGAATCAACTCTTCTTTTTTCACTAATCTATTTCACCTCTCTTGCCCTGCTGAAATTATTGGTTGCCAAGCACATTATGTATATTTGTCCATCTCCAAATTTTTGGTTTACACATCATTTACATCACTTACAATGTGATTTAATCCTGTGATGAGAATACAACAGCTCTCAGTTTTGCTGCACAGACTGCCCCTCCTCACAGCACTACCCAGGGGCAGGTACATCGGATTACATTAAAATACAGCCTCACCTATACCTGAGCAATCTACCACCTTCCACACTCAGGCTCTCACTTGTGCTGATCACTATCCTTGCTTAGGGGGCTTGTTGTCCCCACATGGCATCCACTGGGGCCCAAATGAGCATGTACTTGTGTTTGAACCATAACTGTGGACAAGACTCAAATTCTGTGCTCCTAGTCACATGCCAATTAGAGGGAAGGGCTTGACTGCAAAAGGTTCCTCAAACCCTTGGGCTGGCACATCTAAGATTTGGCATGTATCCTGCTGGGACTTCTTGTGGTTTTTGTTTTTACTGTTGTTTTGTTTCATTTTTCAGTAAATTCTGAGCTCTTTAACACAGAGACTGGACCTCTTTTCTTTCTAAATTCTCATTACCTAGCACAGGCCTGGCACCTACGCAGGGTGTTATGTGAATTGACTTCATTGTATTTACACCAGCTTCATTAGATTTACATGGCATGATAAAATAAAACTTTATTGTGTACTCCCCACACCTTCATCCAGGAATTAGGGGGAGGTAAATTTGGGCTGCTGGTTCTTTCTTGTCAAGTTAATGCAGAATTCTTTGTGACATAATCCAGACAAAGAAGGGGTGGACACTATTAGCATAATAAGGCCAGGGTATTAGTTGGCAAAAAGTAGGACAAAATTTAAGTTAATGTGCAGAATATGAATTTCTTTTATAAACCCAGGAGGGTCAGGGAGAGATTTCAGAAAGAAATGAATCCCCACACTGGCCTGGCAGCATCTATTTTACCTTAGATATGAGTGGTGGGTGAGGGGGAACAGGAAGAAACTAGTCCCAGCTCAGAATTTCAGTCCTTACCTCTCTCCCACCAGGGGAGCAGTCTCACTAAGACTGAGCTCACCCACTCCCACTGTGTCATCTCATTTGGATGACACTGAGAAGGGTCAGTAGGGAGGGGGAGGAGCTGTAGAAGTGTGGAGAACTGGCAAGGAGGGAGACCTCAAAAGAAGACTAGAAAGAAGGGCAGAGGGAAACAAGGAAGAGAGAGGTCACAAAGCCTGCCCACACCCAGGGTCCCTACCCCACTGCCACCCCCCAGGAGGCCCAGGTGCCATCAAAGTTAGTCAAGATGTCATAGACACCTGGGTTGCCTAGAACTTGTCATTGTGAGTCAAAAAATGCTCACTCATAATGATAGTAAACATGCACTTTTCTGCTAAAAAAAAAAAATTAAGGCTGTATTTCTGAGGCAAGTAGACGTAATAAGCCAAGAATAAAGAACTATATGAGTTAAGAGTCTAAATGTACACAGTAAGTGACCTCCAATCAGAAATAAGACAGCTGGCTGAATCCTTAGCTTTAATTGAATGGGGCCAAAAAAGCCTAGAAAAGACTTTAGTAAAGCTGCCTTTGAAAAAAGCATCAAACCAAAACAAATCAAAGTTCCGGAAAGATTTTTTTAAGGAGCTCCAAGAAGAGATAAAAAGAACTTAAGGATGATCTTAAGCAAACATGAGCTATAATGAGGAACAGTCTAAGCCAGAAAATGAGGGAAGCAAGAGGCAGGCAGGCTGGGAGGAATGATTACAACTTACAGATGAAACCCCAGACAGTAGGATGGGACATCTGAGAGCTTGGTCAGCTAAGGTGGAGCAGGAAATTCAGGTCCAAATTAGACAAAATTAAATATCTGCTCATGTGTGTGATGTTGTCAACTTGAGGAGGGGCTGCACATTTTGGAGAAATCATGTGGACAGGGCCCTAACCTGCTTGTGTTTAAAGCTGATGATGTGGGGCTTTGATGGGCCTATCTATGTTGGAGAAGTCAGGACCAGGGAAGCTTGGTTCTAGTTTCTTTTCTGCCATGATCTTGGGAGGTGACGTGGCATAGAAAGTTAACACAAACTGCATTCAGCAAATTCTGGATTCAAATCCTAAATCCCCTGCTTATTAGCAGTACAACTTGGGCACTGGCCTCAATTTTCAGAGCCTTAGTTTCCTGATTGGAGAAACCGTTAGGGTTCCTGAAGAACTACATGAGAAATGTACATTTTGCTCCCAGCACAGGGATAAGAGTTAGTCAATAAGCATGAATTCTTTCCATCTCTGGGGTTAGCTTCTTCCTTTAAAAAATGAGAGAAGACTAGAACATTTCTAAATTCCCTTCCAATTCTAGACTTCCCCAATTATGTAAGAGAAGACTACGGGAAAGACTTGCGAAATGGGGAGGAAGATATAGAGCAAGACAGTTAGCCTGTATGACCCTGTTTCCTTCTCTATACAATTGGGATAATATAATAACAATATCAACCTGACAGGATTGTTGTGAGGATTAAATGAACTAATGCATGTGTACATGTTGAGTATAATTAAACCCTCCTGAGCATTTGTAAAGATGAAAAGTATGATGATGAAGTGGATGCAGAAGAAACAGTTGTTGGGAAGGCCATATTGCAGCAGGTCACCATGTTGCAAGATCCCACGGGTGTTCAAAGCCCTCATCTCTTTTGGCTTTTTGGTAACATTTGACACTCTTGATGCTCTCTCCTTGAAACCCCTTCCCTCTAATTCCACAGCAGACTGCTCCTCTGGTTAACCTTCTGCCTCTCTGGAAGCTGCTTCTCAATCTCTTGCACCAATTCCTCTTCTTCTACCAAAGCTCTAAGTGTCGGAGTCCTTCAGATCTTGGCTCTACTCCCTCCTTTCTCCTTGCTCTACTTTCTTGTCACTGAGGATCTCATCTGTTCCCCTGACTTTACACACAATCTACAATCAACCCAGATAGGAACTCAGAAATTTCTCAGGAATCTCAAAATCTCCATCCCTCAAACTGAATTTGAAACTTTCCATCCTCAAACCCATTTCTTCTCTAGCAGTCCCAATCTAAGTCATCATTTGAGCTATAATTCTTCACTCATCCTTCACCCTCAGCACCCTACCCCACCAACCCACAAACAAGTTCTGATGGCTGTACCTCCAAAACCCACCCATATCCCACCTGTTTATGTCCGTCTCTACAGCCAGCCCTGCCTCTGGCTTAAGCTACTGCCATAACCTCCTGGCTGGCTCCTGGCTTCCCCCTCTGACCACATTAGGCCATTCTGCATACAGTTAGAATTAAACCAAATTTCATTACTCCTTTGTGTTAAATCTTCCAATTTTTTTCCCATTGTTCTTAGTATACATCCATAATTTTTTTATGGTCCAAAGTTCTGCATTACCTCAATCCATCTACTTATCATAGCTCTTCAGCTAACTTACTATGCTTCAGCCACTCTAGCCTCTTTCAGTTCCTTAAACCTTTCTATCTTAAGTCAATGCATCGGCTGTCACTCCCTCTTTCTGGAATAGTCTTCCTCTATCTCTTTTCGAAATGGGTTCTTCCCTATTTCACATCCCTATTCAACGCTCCAGTGTAAGGCAACCCTCCTCTTCATTCCCTTTCACATTTGCCTGCCCTTTGCCTTTCCAGCACTTACCACAATCTCTAATTATGCAGATGACAATTAAGTCTTCTGTCTACACACTGGATTATAAGCTATACATAAGATGGGGATAGCTGTTGTATTGATCACTGTATCCCCAGTTCTTAGCATAGAAAGTATATCATAATGATGTTCAAAATTGAATGAATGAATGAATGACAGTAAGACTGAGACTTAAAAGGAAACACAGGACCCAGGGCTAAGGATGAGTCGAGTAGTGCCTTAGACAAAAGATCTTGGCAAGGCAGCTACAGAGCAATGGGAGACAAGAGGGTTAAGGAATTCCAAAGTGACAAGAAGCTATAGGATAGTCAAGACCACAACTGAGTTCCCAGCCAGAGAGACCATACAAGAGAGGGATACAAGGGTGGGAGGGAACCATTAGGAGGGCAAAAGTCAGGCCTGTCTCCATTGGGAATGGGTAGTGCCTGGGTAAAACTCAGATGGTGGAACACTGTGACTCCTATCCTAAGCATAAAATCATGGCTTTGGAAATAACCTGGGTGTAGACTTAAGATTATGAAGCCTTCCCTTCCTGGTTATTGGCCAAGTGATGGGGCAGCAGAGATACAATAGCCCAGGTCCTGAGCTCACATTCTGTTACACTTTACTTGACTTGCCCCCAAAGACCTGGACCACACCCAGGATGCTCTGGACTTCCCTCTGGGAAGATGAACCTGAAGGCAATTATAGCCATTAGTGGCTCCCCAGATCCCTTCATGCAAGCATATGGATAGTGGGTGCCAAGCCCTCACTGCCCTTGCTTTTTTCACTTTTCCTGCTTAAATGTATGTCCAGGGTCCTCACCACTTACCCTATCCACCTACCAGAGCAGCCCACTTGCCATTCTCCATGTATCCTCTATTGCTCCCAGAATTCACACCTTTACATGAGCTATTTCCACTTATTAATGGTATCTTTCTGTCCACATTTTTTATAAAGCTCACGTATTCTCAAAGTGTAATCCTAACTTTTCCCCAAAGCCTTCCTAGATGCCCCCCACTTTGTCTACTTATCCCTCTGTTATAATGTACATTTGCATCTTCCATGGACGAGCATTATGATTGTCAGTCTCCCTACAAAACTGAGCATCACTGAGAGAGCAAGAGTCTTCCCTAGCTTGTCTTTGTATTCCCCACAGAGTCTAACACCAAGCTCTTCCCACGCCAAGTTCTCTGCTGGGTATTTATTATGAAGGAGTGTACATTAGTGTCCTTACAGTGCTGCAACAAATTGCCACAAACTGAGTGTCTCAGAACAACAAAAATTTATTGTCACAAAGTTCTGGAGACTAGAAGCCAAAAATCAAGGTGTTGGCAGGGCCGTGCCCCTACTGCAGTCATTAGGGGAGAACCTTCCTTGCCTCTTCCTTCTGGGGGTTAGCCGGCAATCTCTGGTGTTCTTTGGCTTGCAGCTGCAGCACTTCAGTCTCTGCTTCTATCATCACATGACAGTGTCCCATTGTGTGCCTGTGTCTCTCTGCTTTTTCTTAGAAGGATGCCAATCGTACTGGAATAGGACCCACACCAATTGAGTATGACCTCACCTTAACATGACATCTGCAATGACCCTATTTCCAAATAAGGTCACATTTGAAATACAGGGGGTTAGGACTCCAACATACATTTCGGAGGAACACAATTCAATCTACAACAGGATGTATATGAGAAGGGCATTGTGTCCCCGGGGAGTAAATGAGAGCTACAGATGTCCAAATCTAAAACACATCCATAAACCCAGCCACAGCCAGGGAGCAGGGAGAGAAGAAATATGGGGCAGATTCCATTAGTGGAGACTTTGGAGAGAGAGCTGATGAGGAAAGGAAGGGGGAGGGGTGGACAGAAGACGAAAGAAGAGATGAGAACCTACATGGAAGCTTTCCCTCTGTCCCTGGCCAGACATGACATGCATGCAGGCACAACAGGTATGTGACTGTTAGCAGAATGCAAGGAAAACACAGTGAGCCTGGGGCTTCCTAGGGCAAAGTGAAGGTAACCACAGGCCCCATCCTTGACTTCCTTCAAAGCCACCCCCTTCTCCGTCTTTCCTGGATCTGATGGCTATAGTTTGACACTCCTAATGGAGAATTTAATGAAACCTTCAGTAAATGGATCCTGGATTCTCTCTCTACCGCAAGTAATTATGAAGCTCAGCAATTTTTTTCTACTAACTTGCTGCGGATTTCTAATTACTCTTGCTCCAAATAGGACAGTTAGCATTAAAATGAAACCATGCTGAGGTTGTGAGTTCACTCACATCTGCTTTACTTATTTCCTTAATTTGACAACATGGCTTTATGGACAGACAGCAACAGGTAATTCCCACATTTTATAATGTGAGGTTTGTGCCCCCAAAACAGAGAAAACCTTCACCAGCATCAAGGTGAAACCCCTCTACAGTATGTCCTCAAGACATAACCACCAGATGGAGTTTAATGAGTCTTAGAAAGAATGCAGCAGCTTTCCCTCTGAAAGGGTACCAGGGAGGGCGTTTTCCTTTACTTCTTTCCAATAAAAGTCACATGGTCCCAGCAACTATGAAATTCTGAACATGAGGAAGATTCCTTTCATCTAAGTGCATATAGTAAACTTGGAATGAAGGGACAGGGGCTGGGGAAGGTGAGGGGAGAGTCCAGGTTAAAAGAATAAGTAGGCAGCAGCAACTAAGTAGAGATGGCTAGAAAATAGCTGGGTTGGTGCATGAAATATTAGCATCTCTGCATGAGCATGCCTGGAGACATTTTACAGATAAGCTAGGTGAATTTTCCCAATGTTATATTAGCCTGATAGATAGATATTTTCCTCTTGCTATTGCAAAATTCCATGACCTCATTTGAAGTAGCAAGAGAAACTTTCCAAAGAGATGTGATTAAAGGAACCAGAGACATTTAATCAGAAAGGAATCCTCATTGTAAAGCCCTCTATCCATATATTTAATTTAAAAACATCCTGTGGCAAATCAACCTCATTTCTTCTTGCCTTCATCTAAGTGGAAACTGCTCACCTTCCACTTAGCACCAAAGCTCACAGGCACATTTTTCCTCTCTCTGCCTTCTCATGTTCTCACGTGTCCATCAACACCCCAACAGTCAGTTAGGAAAAAGGAAGAGACTCCAGATTCCAATAGCAAAGGGAGAGGAAATTTGGGTTCTATTTTCCTATTCTATAGTCATGAGTTCTAGATTTTTCCCCCCCTCCATGTTCTTTTCATACTCCGCTTCTTTTTTGGAAGTAAAATGAGTACCTGGACTCAGGATTCTAGAAGTGAAGGAAAATAACTGTGGACTTGAGACCCAAACACACTTGGGGTCAAATCCTGGCAGCACCATTGATGAGTCATGTGTCCTTAGCAAAGTTCATTTCTCAACAGTCTTATCTTTCTGCTTTGTAAGGCTGGAACAAGCAACACTCTTCTTCAGGTTACTGTGAGAACCTGAGGGGTATGCTGACATGTAATTGGTGTCCAGTAAACATCAGTTCTCTTCTTCTGGAGGGAACTTGATCATTAATTTGGTAGGCATTGCTTCAGCACCTCAGCTGGAAAAGGGCATTGGATGATATGGTTGCTCTCTGCACAATGCGTGTGGCTCCATGTTTGTGCAATGGCATCCTCACTGTCCTTGCTGTTACACTGGAATCATCTCTGTTTCTTTCTTCTCCATACCCTTCACTGTTCTCAGAGGCAGTGCAGGACCCTGCTGGCACGGCTCGAGGGCTCAGTTCATCTTGTTTTCATACCAACTGGCCTATGACCCATCATTAGTCCTTTTATGGCTTCTGTCTTAAAAATGTCTTGTGTTTTGCCTATGGAAGATGGTTCCCTAATGAATGTCAAATAACAATAAAACTTAAGTGTCTTCATCAGACACTTGAGCAGGCATCTGTCCTCCCAGCAGTAAAATATGCTGTGGCTTTGGAAACAGCTAAGAAATTTGAAACTAGGTTTCAACTACTTAGCAGAGAGCTGTGAGTAATTTCAGTCACTGACTCAGTTAAAGGAGAAGCCCTCATGAAACTACAAATAAGCTGTGTTGGCTGTGAGCACCCCCACCCCCATGGAAGACGAAAGAAGAATCTACCAAGGAGAACCAGGTGACTGAAAGATGGGCAGGTCCCTGGAGCCCCAGACACTAACCGGGTAGGGCTTGGCAGGCTCCTGTGGGAACACAGTCTTCCCTCTGCCTCTGCTGCAGTCTTAGGCCCAGCCTCTGTGGACAGTGTTCCTGAGGACAGCACCTCCCACAGAAGCAGCATGCAGTCAGCAGGCCTGGTCTGCCCCAGCCCCAGAGCATATGCTTAATGGTCAAGAATGCCCCAAAGTCACAAACAGAGAAAGACATGCTCAGATAGCACTGACCTCTATCATATAAGTTCAGATGTCCAGAAGCCAATGAATCACACTCAAAGGCCCTAAAGAGACTCACAGACAAGACTGTGAAGCTGTCCTCAAGATTTGGTAAGCACAGAAAATGGAAGGCCCTGTGGCATTTGGTACCTGATGATGGTCCTCAGTTCAAACAATGGTACGACCACTGGTCAACTGTGTGGTTTGCGGGAAGCCATTGAACCACTCAGAACCCCAGTTTCCTAGTATGGAAAGTTCGGTGAAAGGACAGGGATAGAAGTAGAAGGACACTTAGTATTTTCCTTTCGGAGTTGATGGAAACATAAGAGAAGGTGTGTCAAATGTCTAGTATGTAGCTGGTACTCAGAAAACAATAGCCAGAAAACAATACCAAAAAGGCTGAGGGATTCAATGGTCACCATTCTCCAGGGGAAAGAAACAAAGCCTGATGATGATCCCCAGTGAGAATTATCATGGCAGTGGTTACTAGCGGCTCACCAAGAACAACAAAACTAAGCAAAGTTCAACAAACAATTCCATTTTGGTAGGTCATCCATATTTTCTTATCAAGGAAATAAAATAAACCTGATGCACTTTGTTTTCTTCAAGAAGTCTGAAAATGATTTTTGCAGTAAATATGGAGAAATTAAGGCTGAATAATAAGTTGTATGAAATTATCCCTGAGATGGGTCCATTCTCCCATGGAGGAAGACCTCCCTGGATCCTGCTATAAGGTTCTTCAACTGTGTTTGGTATTAATTCTTTATCAAATGATTCCTATGAAGCAAGAGTGAGAATAGTTACCACATTTTTGGATGACATAAAACTAGGAGGGCTATGTGATAACTGGATTATAGAATTAAGATTCAAAAATATCTCTGTAGCCTTAAATTATGAACTCAAGGAAATAAGCAGAAGCTTAATTGTAATATCCTTCACTGCAGTTCAGTGAATGCAGTTCTATGCAAATGGTTGCTAGACATGGTGTCCTCCTGCTAAATGCAGTGGTGTTCTTGGCTGAAGCGTAAGATAAAATCCGTAAATTTAATTTAAAAACTCATCAAAGTCCTTTTTTTCACAAGGAGAAATAATACCATTTGGAATTTAATTATTCAGCCCACCTATAGAAGTTGGATTCCAGATACAGTGGTGTATTTGGCAGGCTCATAGAAGAGAGAGCTTATGGGGGGCAGCAGGAAGAGAAAAAGAGAGAGACAAATTATGAAGAATTGACTCACATGATTATGCAGGCTGAGAAGTTCCGCAATCTGCCATCTGCAAGCTGGAGACCCAGGAAAGTACAGTTCCACTCTAGTTCTAAAGGCCTGAGAACAAGGGAGACAATGGTATAAATCCCAGACCAAGGGTGGGAGAAGACTAATGTCTCAGCTCACACTGGCAGGCAGGAAGGGAGTTAATCCTCCCTTACTCCACTTTTAGTTCTACTCAGGCCCTCAACAGATTGGATGATGCCCATCCACACTAGGGACAGCAATCTACTTTACTGAGTCTACGAATTCAAATGCTAACCTCATAAGGAAGCACTCACCCAGACACACCCAGAAATCATGTTTAATCTGGGCACCCTGTGACCCAGTCAAGTTGACAAATAAAATTAACCATCACAAGTAGTCAGCAGGGGCTGTTTTAAGACTTGATAGCTTCGGATGCATTAGGCAGCTCCTACATCTTCTTCTGGGTATTTTAAAGGGTGCTTAAAACCTTATCTGGCCCTCCAAATTTGTACGTGAAAGCAGATTCTGCTGTCTGTTTAGAATCAGGCAACCACCTCAGCAAAACTAAAGCTAACATTGGAGCTCAACTGAGCCAGAGACAGGATCAGCTGGAGCCTTGGCCTCGCATTAGAGCTGTCTTCTGTGTCGAAAAGGTCTTACATTTACTTGTCTTGCGTGATCCATTTACTTCATTTCTGCTGGCAGGAAGAAATAAAGAACACAGTGTGCATCTCTCATCGTGGTCTCTTTCCAGCGTATTTTTCCTAATCAGATCCACTTTTCATGCTTCATCTTCTCCCTTTTGAAGCCATATTGACAAAATAGCTAAGGTGCAGCAATTCTATTTTACTGTGTTCCCAACTTTATGCTTCTTTATATCCCGTAATTTATTATACAGTTGCTGCTAATTCTTAAATGAACTGGACCTTTTTCTTGGCCAAACATTTGACATGCAATTAAATGGAAATGGACGTAGTTGAAGCTAGTAGCTTCTTGCTTCTAATGTCAAGGCAGCAGAAATACAGTGACCTACCCATCCCCTTGAGAATCTTCCTATTTGTAGGAAAGGTTTATTCTGCCTCCCAGGGCTTGTTCCATGTGAGAACATGAAGAATTAGGGAATTGTGCAGGGAACTTTTATGACATCATGATACAGGCTTCAGAACAGAGAGAGATTTAAAACATTTCCTTTTTGTGGTTTTAACCCCAAACCAGAACAGCAAGGAGGATTTTTATAGGTTACCAAGGGAGCATTTGAGAATAATTTTATTTTTTTTACAGAAATAAAATGATTTTCAAGAAATTCTACCAGTGTTTATGAGTCAAGCCCATCCTTGTCCCCAAAAGCATTGCTTTAAACCCTGTCATATGTTTTTGCTTTTCTGTCTTGTAGAATATTTATCTTCAGAGAATCTTCAAGTGATGATAAATATTAGAACTTTAGAAGTCAGAAATGAGGCTCTGGCACAATAAAATAATTTCTTAAAGCACAGTCCCATGTTCTCTCCACTCTTAGTTCTTTAGTAATTTATTTCAGATTATAAGCAATCCTCTGCATTATTCAGCATAAATTCATAATTTACTTTTAAAATAAAAGTTTATTTTCATATGGGGTTCTAAGGAGTTGGCATACTATGAGTTTTTAGGATTGTGTTTTAGAGCTAAAAGCATTCGAAAAACCATATTTACTTATCTTTTGCCAATGACAGCGAGGCACATTTTATTAGCACTCAGAGTGTGTCCATTTGCATTTGTTACACATCTTGGAAGACTTAGGTGTCACCAGAAGCAACTATTGACCCAAGGCCCAGGCTCACCCTCCCAGACTATGGAATTTATCTATTTATTCCCAGTGCTGAGAGCAAACTGGCCCTCCAGAACTATTCTCTGCCCATGGAAGTTCTAGAAGAACCAAAAGAAAGACCATGAGGCTACCACAGGGATCCAGCCTCTTGTCTTTGGTCCTTGCTCATCCTCATCGCTTCCAGGTGTGCTGACTGCCCAACCCTGGCCAATCCCCTTAGACCAGGGACACAGTGCTCCCAGACTCACAGACCTGCTGGCATCCTGCTAGCAGCTTGTCTGCCTGATGATGGTACTGGCATTTCATATCAAAGCCATGCTTGCCAGTGACTGTCGCTCATTAGGCCTTCAGTATCTGCCAGCCTTTCCCTTGACCCTGGACCCCTGCCATTCACTAATACTAGGCACTGATGCCAGGCATGGTGACCATGAAGCCCAATTCATCCAATGTAGCTTTGTTTTAATGAACTTTCTTATTTAAAACTGCTTTCATCCTCATTCCTCTATATACACCCCATCCTACTCCAATTAAAAATATTCAGGGAGAAATATCAGTAGCTTTTGACATTCCCTTGGCTTCCTTTTTTTATCATCAACATTCATTCTATAGAATTGAATATTTATTTTTATTTTATTTTGTAATTGAAATATAACTTAAAAACCAAGTGAAGTACACAGATTTTAAGTGTTAACTCAATCAATTTTAATGGACTTATACACCTCTTTAACTACTACCCAGATCACTCTATACAATATTTCCAGCACTTCAGATGGCTTCCTCATGCCTCTTCCCATCAGACTCCCCGGAGGTAACCATTGTTCAGACCTCTGTCACCACAGATTAATTTTACCTGTTTTTAGACATTATATAAAGGAATCATACAATTTATTATCCTCGTGTCTGGCTTCTTTATCTCATCCTTGTGTCTGTCAGATTTATCCACATTACGTCAAACAGCAATAATTTGTTCTTTTATAATTCTGTGTAGTATTCCATTGAGTGAATATAGCATAATTTATCTATTTATCCTACTATTGATAGACATTTGGATTGTTTCCAGTACTACTATAAAGAATGCTGCCATAAACATTCTCATATCTATCTTTCAGTGGGCTTAAGGGTCATTTTTCTTGTGTATACCTCCAGAAGTATAACTGCTAGGTCACAGAGTAAATATGTTTAGCTTGAACAGTACTTCCAAACAGTGTCTTAAAGTGGTAGTGCCCATTTACACTCCCAGCTGCAGTGTTTGAGAGCTCCAATTGCTCCACACCCTTGTCTGCACTTGAGCTATCAGTCTTTTTAATTCTGTCCACTCAGGAAGTTGTGTGGCAGTATCTAGTTATAGTGTTAGCTTGAATTTCCCTGATAGGTAATAACATTGAGAAATTGCTGTGGTCTGAATGTTTGCGTCTGCCCCAAGTTCATATGCTGAAATCCTAACCCCCAAGGTGATGGTATTAAAAGGTGGGGTTTTGGGGAGGTGATTAGGCCATGGAGACAGAGTCTTATGAATAGGATTAGTGACCTTATAAAAGAGGCCTAAGAAATGCCCTTCACCATTTCCACCATGTGAAGACACAGTGAAAAAATTACCATACAGGGAGGAAGAGTGGGTTTTGCAGGGTTGGGCATATCTGAGGGAGATTTACAATTACCCAGAGCTCAGGAAAGAGATTGAGTTTAGAGATGTGGTCCATACATGATAATAGACATCATGGACATAGATGAGACCAGTAGGGAGAATGGAAAGAAGAGATGAAGAAATGGAGTCTTGGGACCACCAATTTTTAACATCCAAAGAGTGAAACTGTTGCTTATAAGGGAGAATGAAAAGATGGCACCACAGAAGGAGGAAGATAAAGAGAGGTTGATATCACAGAAGCCAGGAACAAAAGAGTGATCAATGTCATCCATCACAACTCAGAAGTAAAGTAAGATGAGGAATGAAAGAGTCCATGGGGTTTGACGTTCTACAGGTAACTGAAAAAAATGGTTTCATGTCAGGACAGGGACAAAAGACAGATGGCAATTGGTCCACGAGTAAATGGGAAATAAGGATGTTCAGATTCCTCTTTTTATTTTATGTTATTTTTCTGGAGACAGGGCTTTGCTCTGCTGCCCAGGCTGGAGTGCAGTGGCATAATCTCAGCTCACTGCAACCTCTGCCTCCCAGGTTCAGGTGATCTTCCCACTTCAGCCTCCGCAGTAGCTGGGACTACAGGTGCATGCCAGGATGCCGGGCTAATTTTTATTTTTTATTTTTATTTTTTGGTAGAGATGGAGTTTCACCATGTTGTCTAGACTGGCCTCGAACTCCTAGGCTCAAGCAATTCACCCACTTCAGCCTCCCAAAGTGCTGGGATTACAGATATGAGCCACCACACCTGGCCCAGATTCCTCTTTCTAGAAACGTGAATGAGAACAGAAGATGGGCAAAAGCAGAAAATAAGATTAAAAGTGTATTTCTTGTTATGCTTGTTTTGTTTACATTGTTGCTCTTGTTGTTTATTCTATAGCTTAGGTTCCAAACCTTATTTTGGAACAATAAAAATAAGTGTTCTTTTGTTTCTTTTTCCTTTCGCTTTCTCCCCTCCCTCTTCAACCATCTGTACCTTGGCAACTCATTCCCTCTACCATCAACCCTCTCAGCTGTGGATCAGGTTCATTTCTTGGGAGTGACAATTCAAAAAGAAGTTATTTTATGCCTTTATGCCTTCCCTGTTTTGCCCCTTCCTACCTTGGCCCTGGCCTTCATCCTGTCTCTCTCCACTTACCCAGCCTGGCTGACCTGAGGTGCTGTCATTTCAGGTGAACACAGTACAGAAATATGGAGGGAGGTTTTTCCAACCTACGAGAATCTTCTCTTCTCTTCAGTTTTCTCCTCTGTACACAGTGTAGAAGACCCTTGGGAGGTGGGGTGGGCATTGAGTTCTAAAGGGCAGTGCAGATGCTGGGAGCTACTTCTGGTGACTGCACAGGGAGACAAGAACCCAAGCACTGAGCCCAGTCTCATTGGAGAGATGAGGGTCAAACTCCAAATCTGGAGGACCAAGAGCCTGAGAAAAATAAGCCTTTGATCATTGAGTCCAGAGTTCAAAACAGAAAAAATGATTTAATCTAGGTTAGAATGGTTCAGGAGCAGGGGAGGAAGACCCCAAGGGATGGCTGGAATACCAGAGTGAGTTCATAGGCTGCTTTCCAACCCTAGGGGAGACAAAGGTGAGGCAGTCAAGCTGTGCTCAAGGCTAGAGAAGGCAGTCATTGGTGCTTTTATCACACGGCCCCTCATTGAACAATCTGATACACCAGAATCCATGTTGACACCAGCAACACTGAAAAATTTTATTGATATTTTATTGAATACTGAAAACTTTCACTTTAATTAGATTAATTTACCCAAGATCACTACATTTTTAATGTGTTTTTGTTATGCCTCGGGGTCATTTCCCCTGTAAGAACTATTCTAATTTTATAATTAAAAAGGGAATTACTCTGAATTTAAAATATGGATTTTTCAAATTTAACTTTTCTGGATCAAAGTTATACTATAAAAAGGCAACCATTTAGAGATTTAGAGTGTGGACTATATGTGTCACATAGTAATGTTTTTCCTTTCACCTGAATTAAATATAACTAACTTTAACTGACCAGTGCTGGGAAATGTCTCAGCCTGTGGATTCCTGGTCAGGATTCCAATGTCTCTCATGGCAAACGTGAGCAGGTTGCCTCCGATCTGGCTGCAGAGCACATGCAGGTGAAGTGGCTGCCTTTCCTGGCAGTCAGGAGGTGAAAGCTGTCGCTAGATTCTGCTACCTCGGCCCCATGCTGACAAACAACACACTAATAGGCAAAGAACTAGACAACTCTATCTAGGAACCCAGCACGTCTCCTGGCAGAGTGGCAGGAAGGTTCAGTTTCCAAATAACAAAGTTTTGTCAGAGCCAGAAGCCCAACATCCCCCTGCCTAAATGGACGCTCATGATTTCCTAGCTCCTCTCATCAAGTCAGCCATCTCCTCCATGAGCAGCCTGTATGTCACGTGTGAGCTGGGCCTGGACTTGGCAGTTCTAGAATAAACCCCTGTGGCGATCCAGTTCTGCTGCCAAAGGCTGGGTCTTGTATGGAATTTCCACTAAGTGCTGGGTGCTGTGCTAGCCATGGTGGAAGACACTGGATTCTCACTTTAGAGTCAAAGAAACTGAACTGGTACTCCAAAAGATGAAGTGACTTGATGAACAAACCACACCACTAGAGAAGCAGAATCAGATTCAAACCCAGATTTGTCCAGCTTCAAATTCCACACACTTTGCACTCCACCAAGCAGCTTCCTTTCCAGAAGCTACAGGGCTTCTGTGTGAGTGGAGACTCTGCATGTTGTCAGGAGCAGAGGTCCTCTGCAGGCCCTTGTCCTTGTATCTTGGTTCCACATTTGTAACACATGAGCTAAGGCTTCTTGCATCCAGCACAATGGAAAGAAAAAAAAAAAAAGGATCCGGAACAATTGCCTCTTCCTGTGAATCAGAGCTCAGTCTTCATCTCTAGCACCACCCAGCCCCCAGGCTCTGCACCCTGCCCACCCCTGGCCAGTGAGTCCAAAAGAACATCGTTAAAAACTGCCTTGCCACTCATACAAATTGTTTTTACATGAACATGTGTGGTCATTTGCCTTCCTCACTCATCTTGAATGTGTTCAAAGAGCCACAAACATCTCGATGCTTATGAAAATGAGATTATCCAGATGCCTCTGCAGATCTTACAAATGGCCAGTGCTATGCAGCATAAATGGAAAGAAAATCTCCTTTCCCCACTTGGGACTGAATGTTTGCAAATGGAGCCAGGAAAAATGGCCAAATGCACACTAATTCCTGCTAAGGATGGCTTTATCTCTGTGGTTAAAATTTTTATTTTTAAAAATATTTGACATTTAACATTTAATTTTTTCATTGATGATCAAAGACTGATGTTTGGTGCTTAATATATTATAAATAATTTGGGCAAAAAAACAAGGGGGTGTAGTGAACTATAGAAGAGACGAAGGGTAGAAGATGATCAGTTTTGTGTTCCTTTGGGGTCAGTGAAGAGAAGCAGCTTGTTCTTGTACACTTAAGGCAGGAGCTGGGAGAGATGAAGTGAAAAGGAGAATAGGAAGGCAGATGGACACAAAGAGCTTCATGGAAAAGATGAACTGCAGCTTATCTCCAAGATTAGAAACAATTGCTTTGGTGGAGATGGAGGAAGGCAGCAGGTGGAAATGCCTTGACCAAGAACACAGGGTCAGGAATGCGGAGGGCACATGGGGAACTGACTCATACATCATTTCAACAGGAGTTGGAGGCTGAAAAACAGTCATGGTGGGAAAGAAGGCAGGAACCCTGGAAGTCCTTGAATACCAGGCCGAGGAAACCTAGACTTTCATCTTTGAAGCAACAGGAAGCATCAGAATTATTATTATTACTATTTTTTTTTTTGAGATGGAGTCTTGCTCTGTCACCCAGGCTGGAGTGCAGTGGCCTAATCTCAGCTCACTGCAACCTCCACTTCCAAGGTTCAAGCAATTCTCCTGCCTCAGCCTCCTGAGTAGCTGGGATTACAGGCGTGCACCACCACACTCAGCTAATTTTTGTATTTTTAGTAGAGACTGGGTTTCACCATGTGGGCCAGGCTGGTCTCGAACTCCTGACCTCATCATCTGCCCACCTCGGCCTCCCAAAGTGCTAGGATTACAGGCATGAGCCATCACGTCCGGCTGCATCAGAATTATTTAAGCAGTGTGACACAATGAAAGTAGAGAAAAATATGAGATTATCTGCATGGTAAAAAGAAGGATAAATTGGAAGATAAATTATTCATGTATTCAGCTATCATATTTTGACCCCATCTTCTTTCATAGAAAAGTTAAGTGTTCCAATCTGCTGCTCTGGTCCAGGGGTTAGCAGATGAACATAAGCCCTCCATCCCTTCTGTACCCAGATGTTTTCTGTGGTTGGAGGAATGACAGAGCCAATGAAAGCCTGGAGCTGGCCAGGGCCTCGAATCCTTCCTGCCCATGGTTGATTCATCTCCACTCTCCTCTGGCCAACCTACAAGACCTGCTGAAGCTGCTTCCTATCCAGCCCATACTCTGCCCTCCCATTTCTGCTCCTGGCTGCATGCCTCTGCCTCTGATTCCTGAATACAGTCACATCGCTTCAGGTCTTGCTGCTGCGTCCTTGAGTCTCCTGCAGGTCTGGTTTTGGCGTGCCTGCTCACAATCTGCCATAGTATAAACCAGCATCCCAGCAGCAGCCATTTCTACCACAGGCCCAACAGCCCAGCAGGGGGCAGGGCCTCTCCAGGGCCAGCGGTGGGGATTTGGAGCTGCTTGGGAAGGACCTGCAGAGTGCCATGTGAGGGAGAGCATGTGTCCCAAATGGGAAAGACAGGCGAGTTGTTGGTCCTGAGAATCTTCCTGGCTCTTAATGTACAGCCTCTCACCCTTCAGATGATGTTACCTGGACTAGGTGCAAATCTCAGGCCACATGCTTACATGGGCAAGAAATTCAGTTTCATAATCTCCTTTATTTTTGTAAAACAGAACATCATTACTAATTTATCCATGGGGGATAGAAACAATCTTAGTTAATATGGGTCTATTCCAACCTTACCCCAGCAAGGTTGTGAAGTTTTCTTACACAGTGCTAGGGTAATAGAAAGAGTTAGAGAGAACTATTCCTGTATTCCTGCTGGCATCTGCTAAGGTGTCCTCATGCCCATCTGGTCTTTGGTCATTTGTCCAATCAGTTTGCTTCAGGTCAGCCCCGATTCCTGACCATAAAGCCTCTTCAGGTCCATCTATCTCTCAGCTACTGTCATACCTCTCTCCATACTAGACCACGTGAGGCTGAGACACTCATAAAGCTAGGCCCCCCAGTGCCATAATATACCTGGAGCCATTTCCTCTCTGGGATTCAGTTGCCTCAGCAGGGTTCTTCCCAGTTGTGGGTAAAACTCCCTCTGCCCTGGATTCCTAGACATATTTTTCCCTCTTTGGGCCACAGCTTTCTCAGGAGCTGTGCCCATTGATCCCTTTGGAAGCAGATGCTGAAATGAAGTTAGGACTGTAAGAGGTTTATTGATGGGGAGGGAGGACATGTGTAAAGATAAAGGGAAAGGAAGGAGGATTGGGCAGGAAAGCGTCAGTCTGCCAGGAAGAGCTAAGAAAGTCTCCACCAACACAGGAGCACCAGAGCAAAGACCACTCACTGCATTGGGCACAATGGCCAAGCCCTAGTATCCCAGCCTTGTGGTATTATCCTTGGCTGGAGCTTCCTAGAAAAAGTGTAGGCTTGGCCCAAATGCTGCAGCGAAACCTGGAGGCACTGCATCTACAGGCTATGAACCAGCTGCACTCCTCCCAGCCGAATGACAGGTTCTTGCCGGAAAGGAGAACCCAGCAGCACACCTTCATGGCTTCACAGGAGCCTCCCACACCTGCACACTCTTCATGTTCTCTCCAGCCCCCAACCCAGCCCGGGATGAGGAATCTTAGTCTGCCCTTGGTGATGGAGGGCGCTTGCTACAAATCACTTCTTACCTCCTAGAGCTCTTTCTGGGCCCCCCAAGGACTATGCCTTTGAAACCCAGAAACCAAAAGTGGATCTTGTTTTCTCTACATTATGAAACCTCCCCCATTAAGAAAGAAACTCAGAATAGCCTAGGTTAACTGGAGAAAGGTCATGGGAAAGGGGACACAGTAAGGCTAGAGAACAGCCATTCATTTTTGAAATATTATGCCACTATATGTCTCCACTTAGTGAATCGTTGTGTCTTTACAACAGAAATTCACTTCTCATTCTTCCAAATGCCTCCCTCCCCTTCAACAAGATAGGAGCTCTTTCTCCATTTCAGCACCTGGTTAGGCAAACCATGTTCTGGCGATAGAGGTAACACAGCCTCTAGGGTCTCCAAGGGCTACCAGACAAGCTGAAATACAGATTGGACTCTCTCCAACCACCATGTTGGGGGCTTTTCCGGGAGCCTTTCTATTCCCCCAGCACTAGCTCCTTCCTCAAGTGACCGATAAATAATAAATCAGAAAGGTTTATCTCACACTTACACATGGAAAGCACTGTTCTAAACACTGTAATAACTCACTTAAGCTCTACAGAAACCCTGTGAGACAGGTGCTGATATTATTCCCATTATACAGATGAAGAGAACGAAGCACAGTGAAGTCAAGTAACTTCCTTGAGGCCAGACAGCCACTAATGGGCAAGACCCAGATTCAAACGCAGCTAGTCTTCCCAGTCCCAAGGCTGGAGTGCCAGATTTCTACAGTGAGCACATTGCTATCAGGAGCTTAACTTAAAAGGGAGCAGTAACTTGGGGTAAAAGGAGCTGATCCAGACACACAGATCCCAGGCAGAAGACTGTAGTACAGAGCCACAGCTCTCTGGAACCTGGGAGAAACAATTCCCTCAACTTACAAGCGGAGAAATGCAGACGTAGAGAGACCAAGTAATGAAGCTGGTGCTGAGTAAAGCCTAGATGCAAACCCATCTTTTCTGAACTTAATGCTAACAAACCTGTCATCACCAGGGGAAAAAAATTGCTCATGGCTTGTGCCCCAGAGTGGAGGGCTAGCCTCATCCTTGGTAGTATTTGTCATAGTCATATTTGTGATGCTTGAAGTAGCAGAGAGAGACATTTAATGGTTCACAGAGAACAGTAAAGAAGTAGCATCACCATGAATGAGGCAGTCTCACAACTTTCCAGGAAAAAGCTAAGCTCCTACTCGGTGTTTATGATGAGAAGTAATCTACAGAATCTATTTTATATGTAGAACATCCTATAGTTGAAAATGTTGCCTTTCAAAGAAAGTGATTTATTCCTTCCACACATATTTATTGAGTACCTACTATATGCAAGGTCCTAGAAAAACTTCCGGGGATGAAAAAGACAGGATGTCATTCAAGGGGCTTGCAGTCTAACAGAGGGAATCATCACAATAAAGTAGAAACAGATGTTATCTCTGCTCTCACCTAATGATCATAGTAACAAACATTTGCAAGTTTACAGAGCACTTACACATTTATACCTGGAACACCGTTCCATTCCTCAACTCCCTCTCCGGCAGAAAACTCCTGTTCACCCTGCAAAACACTGCTCAAATGTCAAAGCCTTTGCGTAGCCTTCTTTGCCTGCCTACTTTGTCCCCCTAAGCAGATTCCTATTTCCTTCCTTCCTCCTATCTTTACTCCTGTCCTCCTTTCCTCCATTCTTCTTTCCTTCCCTACTTTCCTAATAACAGTGAATTTTTTTAGCAGTTTCCATGAGCTAAGCATTAGTGTTAACACTTTAGGGGTATTAATGTATTTCAGTCCTCACCACCACTCTGTGGGAAGAATAGGGACACTCCACCATATTGTGATACACGTGTCTGAGAAATGGAATGGTACACAATATTTTCCGACGAGACAGCACTGTCACCAAAGTCTGCATGTGAGGATGGAGAGCTGTCTGCTGCACGCATGTGCTCTCACAGGACTGCGAGGGCCCTAACAGTCACACGTGGGTCAATTCGACCTGCCATGGACCCACCCAGCCCTAAACCCCATGCCAGGCAGTGGCCCTTGCCTGGACTCTCCACTCCTCCCCACCTGAATTCCTGCCCACTCTTGGGGACTCCTCTGCCAAATGAACCACTTAGCAGTCTTCCTCTGGCACCTCCCTAGGCCCCTCAGATGACCCAGCTAGGACTGGCTCTGAATGGAGACTCACCCTCTGCCATCTTCCCTGCAGGTCCAAGCTGTCTGCAGCTTTGTTCATCCATAGACTGAGTCCCCACCACTCTCCTCCACTGCTTAGCACAGCTGAGCTCAGCCCAGCTGCAGAGAGTAGAGGCACAGGCCTAAGTAGAAAAGGCCCAGGGTGAGGGCTCACAGAGACTTCAGAGGCTGCCCAGCCAAGCACACCTGGATTTGAAACCAACCACCTGGGCTCAAACCCTGGTTCCAACCCCTACTGGTGTGTGGCCTGGGCAAGTGACTGAACAACTCTAAGCCTCATCCTCCTCTCCAGAACATGGGTTTGCAATAATAGCTCTTACCTCACAAGGCTCTTGAGGAAAAACGAGATACTATAACTGCTTTGTAAACCAGGAAGTGCCATTGCATACATATTTGAGATACTCACATAGCTATTATTATGACATATGATAGTATATATTGAGGAGTTAGAGCTTAAAGGTTAAAATATAAATTCTAGAGCCAAGATGTCCAGGGTTCGTAGCCTAGCTTTGCCACTTACTAGCTATGTGACCTTGGGCAGGTTAATTAACCTTTCTGAGCTTCAATTTAGTTTCCTCTTCCATAGTGTTTCAAGAGGACTAAATAGGTTTATCCATTTAAAGCAATTAAACAGTGCCAAGTACAGAGTCAGCATTCATACATGCCAGTTATGACTAGTGTAGGATTCAAAAGATTAATGTGTTACATTAACTAATATTTGAGAATGTACAGAGCATTTACACATTTGTTTTCTGAAAGCACAAAGCAAGCAATCACTTCTCACCCAGGGAAATTAATGGAGGAGGTGACACTTAGGCTGGGCCTTGAAAGAGGATTAAGATTTGGACTGGTGGGATGGAAGGTAGAGCCAAGGGTGAGTGGGGAGTGAAGGCAAGGAGGAATCCTGCCCACAGGATGTGTCCCGGGAACCTCCAGCTGCTGGGTTGGGTTTCACGAAAGGTTCTTCAGGTTTATTGTAGAACAGAATCACCTGGGAGCTTTGAAAAAATGTGGGTACCCAGGCTCCATTCTGAGAGATTCTAAATCAATTGGTTTTAGATGGAACGTGGACATTAATGATTTTTAAGTTTCTTAGTGTGGCCAGGTTTGAAGACCTCCATGCTAGAGCAGCAGGTCTCAAAATTTAGCTGCATCAGAATTGCCTGGAAGGCTTATTAAAACACAGATCTTTGGACTCCATCCCCAGAGTTTCTGACTCAGTAGTTATGGGGTAGGGACCAAGAATATACCTGTCCAACAAGTTTTCAGGTGTTTTAGTCCATTTTCACACTCCTGTAAAGAACTGCCTGAGACTGGGTAATTTGTGAAGAAAAGAGTTTTAATTTACTCACAGTTTTACAGGCTTAACAGGAAGCATGGCTGGGAGGCCTCAGGAAACTTACAATCCAATCGTGGCAGAAGGCAAAGAGGAAGCAGGCACCTTCTTCACAATGAAAGCAGGAGAGAGAGAGAGGGAGAGAGCAAAAGGGGAAGCATTACACTTTTAAACAATCAGATCTCATAAGAGTTCCATTGCGAGACAGCACTAAGGGGATGGCGCTAAACCATTAGAAACCACCCCTATGATCCAATCACCTCCCACCAGGCCCCTCCTTCAACACAAGGGGATTACATTTCAACACGAGATTTGCGTGGGGACACAGAGCAAACCCATACCACTAGGTGCTGCTGGTGCTGCTGGTTGGGTACCACACTTTGAGAACCCCTGAACTGGGGCATAAGATGCATGAAGAACAGATTGAGATGAGGCTTATTCCATTGGCTCCTGAGTGTCTGTCATGCCAGCCTATGAAGTTTTAGACTTTACTCCGTCGACACTGGGATGTTGAGGGAATATATGCTCGCAGCTGTGTATTAGGAAAATAAACCTGGCAGCAAGACGATGGAGGGATTGGGAGGGAAAAGAATGAAGCCCGATAATCCAGTTGGAAGACTTATAACAGCCAACAGCCTAGACTCGGGAAAGCACAGACTGAAGCAGAGCAGCCACACTGACAGTGAAGAAACAGAGGGTGAGGAAGAGGAAGCAAATGCGGGCAGAATTTCTGAGGTCAAATTCAGAAGACAGAGTGGCAGTGAGCAGTGAAGGAAGAGGAGAGAGAAGAATTCTATGGTGCCCACATCCCAGGTCTGAAAAATAAGCACTGGGGTCAGGGACAGGCCCATGGCAAGCAGTGACAGTGTGGTTTCTGATGGCTGCATTGAGGACAGAGATGGCCCATAGGCTGTTCAAACCCAGAGTTTAGTCTGGAATTCAAGACACTGTTACAAGGAAGGAATCATGTAAGCAATGATGAGAATGAAGACATTAGGTCCAAGGATAGAACCTAGGGTCACCCAGCTCAGCCACCAGGAAGAAAAGGGACAAAATAAAAGCCAGGAACCAAAGGAAAAGAAGATTAAGGGGAGCAAAGCATAAAATGCTACAAGGCATTACAATGATAACTGGAAAAGAATTTTAAATGAAAAACAATGTAGTGAAAGTAAACTGTCAGGGAGAAGGGGCCTGTTCCAGTGTCAGAGCCTACTTGTGCTGACTAAGGGGCCAGCGTTTGACCCTGCATTGAGAGCCTTATGTGGGGTTCTTGGTTCCTCACTCAGCCTGTGAGCCAACAGCAGGGCCAATGCAAGCCCTGTCCTCACTCTCCAGCAGCCTGTCTGCCATCCTGTAAGGGACTCAGAGTGTGTTGAGAGCAAGGCCCCCGGGCCTGACATTAATGGTTTTTGTCATCACCAAGCACAGACACTGGCAGCTGCTCATCTCACCAAACGCCTGTGCACTAAAGAACACATTTTCCATAAAATCCCAGATAGGGTAGAGAATAGCCGAAGACAGCCTGCTTGTGGTTTAAAGCTTGCCTGTGATCACAGGTCTCACACAAGCCTCTGTGAAAGGAAACGAGGAAACACACAAGACAGCGTTGGAGGGACCGTGTTCTCCCCGACATCTGCAGTTCACTCAGGCCCAAATCACTCAGGCAGGAGCTGCAGGACAATGAGCAGTGGCTGTCGGAGCACGGAAAATGGGCTTTGATGAGGGCCAGGACACCATACAAATAACATTAGAAGTCTCATGAACAACCACAGGCCACTAAGATTAGTTGAAACTGCAAGGACAGCCAAGAAAGACCCATAGAATTCTCCATCCCTTCCACCCTGAAACACAAACGGAGACTTTGCCTACTCTCTGAATAAGGTCAGGCTACTTCTTCCGCTTGATGAGTGGGACATCATTCCCTCATAAGCTTTGTTCTCCTCAAGGGGCTCTATTTGCCATCCTGACTTCTTAATGAGGGAAGTGATTTTAGAAGGGTAAGGGGCTGAGGAGTTTTATGGAGCACTTGTATGTCCTACAATGTGTTATTATGCAAACCACCACTTCGAATTACCCCTGAGAGGTTGAGAAGATAAAGCACCACCAGGAAGAACTAAATGACAGGCCCAGAAGCCGCTATAGGTACTTTGGTAGTAGGTACCTGTCTGTATAGCCCACCCAGCTGCAGGGAGTTCAAGGGAAGACTCTGAGCTGCCAGAGGAAAGGGGAGGCCAAGCCAGAGAAGTCAGCATCTCCCCTTTATGCATCTCTAGCATCCTTTCCCCTTCTTGTGGTAACAACACTCTATCACACCTCCACCCAGGTGGTTTGGAGTGAAGCTGCCCTTCACTCCAGCTGGCAGTTGACCCAGGAATATCCAGACTGTTTCATACCTCTTGCTACAGTGATTGGTGCTGAGCTGGGCATAGGATGCCCTACCAGTGGGCATCAAACACTGACTTTTGTAGGAATTGGGGGAATCTCTTTTTCTGCTGGGATTATGAGCAGGGAGGGAGCCCAAGCTGCTGGTGGCTCTTGCCACCACATGCAGGGAGCTCATCCAAGAGGAAAAACAGAGTGAAAAAGGTAGGGACATACATTCCTAATTTGGAGGAAAACCAGCAAATCTACCCATGTTTAAAACAAACTCCACCTGTAAACTTTTTAGTTACATGAGCCAGGAATTTCCCTTTGGTTAATGAAAGTTGATAGCATTTCTGGCACTTGTACAAAAAAAAAAATTTTGACCTTTACACCAAGAAAAAGTATAAGCTCAGTCTTAAAAGCTCAAGCATTCCTCAACTCAAACTAAAGCATCCCTGAGTCATTGTGAGAGTAAAATGCAATGGCCTTTGTAAATGCCCAGTGCAGTCTCTGCCACACTCAAGAAATTCTGGACACCACCCCTGTCCTCTGACACCACCACAGTCCCACAAGGTAGACAGACAAAAAAATGAGGCATCATGTGACAGGAGCACTAATAGAGATGTGAACAGGGTACCAGGAGAGCATGGAGGAGGTGAGGGAGCACCTCGTGGCAGAATGCAGAGAATGTCTGCTTAATTAAATTGAACTGAATGGAATGGCATTTTGCCTGTCTATGCCCATGAAATCATGACGTGTTTAAAGCCCCCATCAGCTGGCAAGGTAGGAGAGGAGTGAGCAGAGACCACCATTTACTGAATATCCACTATGCAGCATGTACTGTGTACTAGATTTTTGCATCCAATCCTCACAGCAATCTAATGAAGTAACTGTGGAGCATTGTTATTTTATTCTTGAGCAAATCAGGGCTCAGAAGGGTTCATATTCCCCAAACAGAAAAATCCAGGGGAAGGTCTAGCTTCAGGAATGGCTTGATTCAGGGACTCATGCAACGTTGTGCGACCCTGGTTTCTTTCCATCACTCACTTTTGCCTTCCACAGTGGCTTCACCCTTCACCTTGGGGGTTCATAAAACGGCCCCTACAGCTTCAGGCTTCCTTCATCCTTTCTGCCTGAAATAACTAGCAAGAGCATACCCTACCCCATCATCCCAAAAGATGCACTCTTGTGCCTTACTATCTCTGACTGAATCACATGCTCATCCCTAAACTAATTGCTGTGGCCAGAGAAAATGATGCTTTCAGTACCCAGGATGAGTCAAAACTTGATTTTTAGAGCTGAGAGTTGGCTCAACTCCCTCAAGTGCATATAGATAGAGTTGACAGTAGCTCCTCCGAAGGAAATTGGGTAAATGGATACTGGATGATACATACAGTGAAGTTCAAGACAAGTCTTTCCCTCCTTTCTTCTGCAACATACTTTACTTTATGAATATAATTCATCCAAATAGGTAGCCCTGGAAATGGTTGAAAACTCAGAATTTTAAGTATTAAAGTCGCAAGTTACACTGGCTTTGGGTTCTCTGGCGGTCCTGAAAATAATATGGATGTAGTGGTCCATAAAACACAAGGCTGTAACTACATCTCCATTTAATTCCAGTCTCCTAACCTCCTATTTAGCATCTCTGTCTATCAACCTTAAAGTTTACACATACAGTGGAGCCTAGGGCAGCAGTCTTCAACCTAGCTGTACATCAGAATCACTACTGGGGCTTATATAAACACACAAACACCAGACCCTATCTTCTGAAGATCCAGAATCAATACATCTATTCCAAGAACTCCTGGCCTACAGTTTGCTAAACCTGGCAGGAGCATCAAGGTTTACATGTTATTTGCTAAATCTACAAATGACTGATTAGCTCCCATTTACTCTAGACAAAGGCTGAGAAGCAAAGGATATTGACATAGGTTACAAATGAAGCCACCGCATTTGGTCAGAGCAGTCACTATTAGGTAGCGTTAGGGGCTGCCTGTCTCAGGCTTCACTCCTCTTCCCATCCTGAAATTCCCTCTGTATGAGAGGGAATTTCTTCTACAAACATGATCTTTGATCTTAGCATCTATACAAAAAGCTTCCACTCACCAACCCCCAACCTTTTAGTTTGAAAACAAATAACACTAGATTGTGGGTACTTCAGATGCTCCCAGCATACCTGACCCTGCCTTGTTTACCTGGGGAAACCAGTCCAAAAACAAAATTGCTGTTGAAGGAATGTCACCAACAGTAACAAGATCACCAAATGTGTGACTATTGTGCATATTTTAGAAAATACTTTTTCCTAAATAATTGTATTTATTTTATAACAATTTCATGGAGTAAAGATAATGGGGAAATTATCCCCTCATTATGTTTTTCAGACTTTAAAATCAGAAAATAATTTCTCTCTCCTCCTGATCTGTCATGTATCTCTTCATTAGACGGTGAATATCAGATCTCCTGGGTATTTTCATTTATGCCTTAGCTTAATTTCCAAGTACCCAAGACTAATTGAACACTTAGCTCTTTGTAGCCAGACTGGCTAGGGTTTGGGCATTATTTCTCCTCATCCTCAGTGTAATATCTGATCTTTTGTCTCAATAGTCTTATTTCATATGTACCCTTTGTTACAACCTATAAAAGTCTTCTTTGGAAATAAATAGTGTAAACATTATCGATAAATAGAGGTATGTGGTGTTTATTTTTCATTTATTCATCAGCCAGAGAAGACTTCTGCTTTAACTTGGTTCCAGACCCTGCCCAGTGCCTTGGCTAACTGTTCATACCATGTGAGCCCTCAGCCCTGTATGGCGCACAGCAAGGCTTTCATTGACTTCCTTTCCCCCTTTTTCTCCAACTCCGATTTTCCTTTCTCCCTTTTCCAACTTGTGAGGTAAACTGTGCTCCAGAGGAAAACCCTGACCAAATACCTAATTTCCCTCTGCATCCTAAAACAGCCTCAGATCAAACAGAACAATTAACTCAGCAAACAATACCATTAGTCAAGCTCCCTCTGTACCCACCAGCCTGAAACCGAACAAATGCTGAACAAACACCTCTTGGAGCATATGGCGGCAGGGAATTGCAGGCAGAGATTTTATGGGCCTCTCAGCGGGCCTGCTCCAGCTCTTTGGGAACCAGACTATTTAGCATATGTCACTGTTCCCAGCTGCCTTGGGGCCTTGGCTGGGGACCACAGCCTTGTGTACTTGTGTATGCAAGTGACAGCATCCAAAGTCAGGTACTGATGAGACCGGCTTCCACAGCACTGCAAACCCAGAAGGTGCCCTGGTCAGGACTCAGGCTCCTCAGGCCTGTTCAACAGAACCCAAAAGAGGACTACACGCACAAGGGGAAGCTTCCCCCATTTATCCGAGAGCCTGACGCCTCACTCACTTTCAGCCCAGTCTGGGAAACTTCTTGGGTACTTACGCAGAAATGGAAATTCATTGAAAATCTCAATGTACCATAAGAAAAGTCGTCTTTACAGAAATCACAGACTAAAATGACCTATTAAGATATCTTGTTCACCCCCTATCAGCACAAGATTGGTCCCTGAAGAGCTTTAATAGTTCATTTTTAAATAACTCCAACAATGCATTTTCCATCAGAGAACTCCCCAGGAGAGACTGTTCTGACAGATTTCATTCTTAGAAAATATACCCAAGATCCATCCTCATTTCTCCATTTCATAAGCTGCTCCTTGTACCATCCGAAATGATTCCAATAGCTCTTGCTGCATTCTCTCTGTGAGGCACTTGGCTGTAGCAGCCTTGTCATCATGTAGTTTGTAATTCTTTCTTATTTTGGAGAGGGACTGATTGATAGATTTGAAATTTGCTAAGTGCCTGTATGGTTAAAATATACACAGTCTCATAAAGCTCTGCTCTGTGGTGAAACAATCAGAAATCAAAGGGTTAAATTGAAGCAAGCATGATGTAAATTAAAGCAATTAGAGATGCAAAGCATGGGATCTGACCAGCCTGGGTTCAAATCCTGGCTCCACCACCTGCTTAATGTGTCCTTGATATGTTATAGCTCTCTGGGCTTCTGTTTCCTTATGTACAAAATGGGGAAAAAATTGCCTATCTCAGAGCATTGTTGAAAAGATTAGGTAAAAGATCAAGGATCTGGCATAGAGTAACAATCACTAAGTAGTATCATCATTATTTTTTATTCTAAAAGTGGCTTAAATGCTAAAAGGATATACTAAGAGCAAGAAGTTAGGGTAACTCATTCACACCCAGAGTAGAAAGCCACAAACATTCCTTTTTCCTGCACTGGCTGCATACATTTGCAGCATTAGGCTGGACCTCTCAGAAGGAATTAGTTAGGGAGATAAGATGTTCTTATATTAAGAGTTAAACAACACGGCCAGGTGTGGTGGCTCACACCTGTAAATCCCAATACTTTGGGAGGCAGAGGCGAGAGGATCGCTTGAGGCCAGGAGTTCAAGACCAGCCTAGGCAACATAGCAAGACCCTGCCTCTACAAAAAATATTTTAAATTAAGCCGGCATGGTGGCATATGCCTGTAGTCCCAGCTACTCAGGAGGCTGAGGAAGGAGGATCACTTGAGCCCATGAGTTTGAGGCTGTAGTGAGCTATGATCGCACAGCCTCACTCCAGCCTGCGTGACAGATTAAAACCCTGTCTCAAAAAAATAAAAATAAAAAGTTAACATGACAATGAGATAGTAAGGTAGAGTCAGCTAAATGCCAGATAAGTGAGAAAAGGAAGGATGCAGGTCGTGAACTGAGCCCAGAGAGACTTCATCTGGACTTGTCAGGGAAAAGCCAATGGTCTCCAAGCCAGAAGTCTACTCAGAGCCCTTAGTGCTCACTTCTAGGGATAGTCTCTAGTGCAGTATTGGGGTATTTATCTGTAGGAAAAGATCAAAGTGGTGTTAGATTGTTAATTTAATCAAATGATCAGCCCAACTAACCCTGTGTATTCGTTTAGGGTTCTTCTGTTTATAAGTTATATATACAAAAAAAAAACAATAACCTCTAAACCAGCTTAAGAAAAAGGTGAATTTATAGAATTGATACTGGGTAGCTCCCAGACTGACCAAGCCTAAAAGAGCCCAGAGGTGAGAGTAATGTTCAGGAACACTGGAACTGGGGAAATGGACTTCTTCAGGGCTTACTCTGTCTCTCAGAGCTGGAAAGATGGAGAAAAATACATGAGATGTTTTAAGAAAGCTTGAATGTATGCCAGCATCAAAGAAAGCTGACAAGCAGCTGATTTGACCACAAAATCACAGATAGACTCAGAAATCCGAAGCATCAGCTACTTCCGAAGGTGGGGACAAAACAGAAAACATTGGGCTAAATATCTTTATAAGAAGCATTTTGACACTCCCACATGCCCCACTTCATCATAACACAAAGCTGGAAGTTTATTCTTACTGAGGCCTGGAAAAGTTGTGGGGAGGGCTGCCATGGTAAAAACAGAGAAATTAAATACCAGTTGACATACTGAATCAGGAGCCTCCTTCTCATACTTGGCTCCCAGAAATCAGGCAACCCAGATTATGCCTCCTGGGCAATAGATTGGCATTTGCCTCACTGACAAAATAACCAGCCCAGCAGACATACAGACCCTGATACAGTGACATCTACCATCAACACATACAGCCCAGGCAAACACTGCTTCTGACCAGTGGCCCATTCTTAAATACCAACTGAAAAACAAAGATCATCAGACATTTGAGAAGGCTTCTGTTGTCTAAAAAACAATGTGAACTAAACAGAAAGAATGTAGAAGGGGAAATTAGGCCGGGCGCAGTGGCTCACGCTTGTGATCCCAGCACTTTGGGAGGCCGAGGTGGGCGGATCACGAGGTCAGGAGATTGAGACCACGGTGAAACCCTGACTCTACTAAAAATACAAAAAAGTTAGCAGGGCCTGGTGGCAGGCGCCTGTAGTCCCAGCTACTCGGAGAGGCTGAGGCAGGAGAATGGCGTGAACCCGGGAGGCGGAGCTTATAGTGAGCCGGAGCTTATAATGAGCCGAGATCGCGCCACTGCACTCCAGCCTGGGCGACAAAGCAAGACTCCATCTCAAAAAAAAAAAAGAGGGGAGGGGGAAATTAAATAATTGAGACTCTCAAAGTGAAAAAAGAGAAGATACAGCAGGCCCTAATTAAAAAAAAAAATACACAGAACAAAAAATTAGCTCATGGAAATTATAAATATGATTGCAAAAATGAAAAAATTCAGTAGAGTGGAATATACAGCAAGGACATCACTAAGGAAGTAAAAGCTAAAATTAAAAATAGTCACAGAGGAAAAAGAGGAGATTCTAAAAACTTACATAGGCAGGGCATGGTGGCTCACACCTGTAATCCCAGCACTTTGGGAGGCCAAGGCGGGCAGATCATGAGGTCAGGAGTTCAAGACCAGCCTGGCCAACATAGTGAAACCCCCGTCTCTACTAAAAATGCAAAAAAAAAATTAGCCAGGCGTGGTGGCAGACGCCTGTAATCCCAGCTACTCAGGAGGCTGAGGCAGGAGAATCACCTGAACCCGGGAGGTGGAGGTTGCAATGAGCCGACATCGTGCCATTGCACTCTAGCCCAGGTGACAGTGTGAGACTCCATCTCAAAAACAAACAAACAAAAAACTTTCATAAAGGAAAAAAAAAGTCAGGTATTTAAATGGCAATCAATTGCTCAAGGCTAGAGTATAATAGGACAATATATTCAGAATCCTCCAGGGAAGTGATTTCCAACCAAGAAATCTATACTCAGCCCAACTATTAATTATATACATCTATACAATTTTTGTTAAGATGATTTTTGTTCCATTCTCGGAAATATCTGGATTTGTATCTAAGTTTAAAATTTCTTAGCTGTGTGACCTTAGGCAAATACCATCCCCTCTCTGGGCCTCAGGTTGCTCGTCTATGTCACGGGGCTGTGAAAATTTAATGAGAGGTTGTTAAAATGGCAAGGGGTGCAAGACTTGCAGCATCTCAGGTAGTTCCTTTCCCCCACCCCATTTACCTCTGTCATTATCATCCTCATTTTCTCTGTCATCCATTATCTCTAACATCTCTGCTATTGCTCACCAGCATTCACAACAAGAATTTGGAAAGAGACTAGAATTCTGAGACTAGAAACTCACCTAATAGCAAAAATGGGAGGATTGGCTGAGCATAGGAAGGTCCTGAGGCAGCAGTGGAGAATTTGTTCAAGGAGATTGCTTTCTTCCCTTGGAAACCTTTACCTGAAATGTACTAGGCTTATAGGACAGGGGTTTTATTTGAAACCTGAGGCCAAGAAATAACTGAGGAAGAGATTGCTTTATTTTCAGGATTTTTGTGAGCCAGTTGTTAAACATAGCCATTATTTAAAAATTAAATTATAAAACAATGAAATAAATTACATTGAAAACAAAAGTAATTGATACTAAAAGCTCATTATTTCCTAATTACTTGACTATAATTTACAATTATCTATGTTCTTGGGCTAATTTATTATATCTGTTATTATCTGTATGTACATTAAGTGATATCATGTTGGGAGCTGACAATCAGCCCTGGTAAGAGATTTACATCACAAAAATCAACAAATACTACAAATCAGGACTTTTTTTTCTCAGAAAGACAGTTTTTAAACATTCACCAGCACACCACTGGCTGGGGATTCAGAGTACCAGATTCCAGATGTGTCTGGTTTTCCAAAGGTTCAATAAAAACATACGTTTTGGCAACCTCCTCAGAAAACTCTTTCATCCCCTTAAATATGATGGTGTCTACTAACCAAGAAACACTGGAATGAACAAACTGTAGGGAAGGAAAAGCTTTTTCTCTACTCTCTTACGTTCCATAAATGGAGCCTGTGAATTAAACTGACAAAAGACAGACTAACACAAGAAAAGCATACAAGTTTTATTTAATGTTAATATTTTATGTGCATGGAGGCTTCACAGAAGAGAAGTGAAAAAACAAAAGAAGTGGCTAGACTTGGGGGCTTATATCCCATTTTAACAAAGGATGATAAATTATGGAGAAGTGACTAGTCAAAGGAGAGGGAGTTTGGGCTTCCAGGAGCAGTAAATCGTGGGAAGGTAAATATATGGAGGAAACTAACGGTAGATAAGAATTATTCGTTAAGGTTTGTTTATGCAGAGTCATCTAGGTGTGGGCCCTCTGTCTCCAGTGATAACAGTTGCTTTTCTCATACTAGTACAGGACAAGGGGGCAAATTTATGCCACCTTCACAAAGGGAAATTTATGTTCTGCTTTTAGGAAGATAAGGGGAGGGTAGAGATCTCTTCCTGTGTCTGCTTTTTCTCAGTTGCCTTCAGCTCAAAATAATCCTTATGCCAAGGTGGCATGTTTTGGGGTGACATGTCCTGATCCACTTTAGAATGAATGAATAAATATCCAGAAAGCTGCTCTTAATACTCAGAGCTTTCTTTAACACATGAAACAGACTTCTAAAACCATATAATTCAAAATGTGATCCATGAACCAGCAGCATTGGCATCACCTGGGAATTTGTTAGAAAAGCAAAATTTTAGGCCCTTTCGTAAGACTACTAACTAAGAATCTGCATTTCAACAAAAGGTTTGAGAAGCCTTACTGTAAATGTCAGCCCTGGCCAGATAGCCAAAATGCTTTCCCTTCCTGCCTGAAACTCTACCAATAAGAAATCCATTCCAATTAACAGCCTTTAAAAAGTCAAACACCTCTGGGTGGTTTAATGACCCAGCCCTAAGGAGAATTTGTTAGAAGAGATGGCTTTCTTCCCTTTGAACCTTTACCTGAGATAGACAGTGCTTACCGGACCGAGGTTTATTTGGAAAAGACAGAGGAAAGCTAAAAGGAAGATAATTCAGTCACTCCTAGAATCACTGCCATAACCAAACACAGCTTCTTCTTTCCCTATTTTCCCCCCTACAGTCTATTCTCCACTTAGCAGCTAGACCAGCTTTTTAACATGCAGATCAGATTGTGGAATCTCTTCCTATTGCATTGAGAATAAAACCCATACTGCTTACCTGGACTTAAATACCCTGGATAATCTGCCCCCTTTCTCCCCGAGCCTCACAAAATCCCACTCCTGTGTTCTGTCAAGCCTCAGTTGTGCTGGCCTGTCTCCTGTCTGGGCACCAGTGGCTTTCTCTGCCTTTAGGCTCTGTACTTGCACTTCCCTCTCCCTGAACTCTCTGAACCTGGCTGTCCCTGGCCAGCTCTTCCCTGACTGGCTCCTTATCACTCACCCGGTCTACGTTTAAATGTTTCCTTTCAGTGAGGTCACTGCTGACCACCCAGCCTCCGCTGTCACTGTCACATCACCTGCTTGATTTTCTATATAGCACTCATCACCATTGGAATTTGTCAGACTCATTTATTTGCTTTTTAATTTCCTGTATACCTCAAAACACATAAACTCATCCACAGTCACAAACTGAGTATAAGCTCCATGAGAACAGGGACTTTGTTGACACCCAGGGACTTTGTTGACAGGGACTTTGTTGCCTGGCACAAAGTGCTCAATAAACACTGTGGAGCAGATGCATGTGCGAACTATGCGATTGCAGGACAAAGTGCTCCATTGCCCACCACCACCAAGGCCAGCCCTGCACCCTGAACAGGAAAACAAACCATTTTGCTCTACCTTTTTCTGCTTCTTACACTCTGTGGCTGGTCTCCTACTCCCAAAACACCCCTCATATTGGTATTACGGGTATTCTACTGTGAAGAACTTTGAAGAGGGTTCCACGAGGCAAGCTAGTTTTAGAGCTTAGAAATCTCATTGATGGCAAGTCCTAGAGTGCTTCTAACTCAGGATGCCAGACATGTCTCCAGAGACTCACGGAGATGCCAGAAGCCAATTTTTTAAACCATTAGATGCTCATGAATACCTGATTATGACAGGGTCTTTTGTGGGAGGTCACATTACTGAAAGTTTGCTTGTTAAGTGGGAAGTCCAAGAAAGAAGGCTTTAAGTGTGATGCCCACCCCTACACAGACACACACACACACACACACATCCCATCTAAAAAGATGGGATGGCTGTGCAGGAAGACGGAGCACCAGCCCCCATGGCACTGCTCAGTGCTGAATGGTCCCCCTGGGTGGGCCTATGTGACCCTCTTCATCTGGGATTGCATTGTTGAGCAGGTGTCTCCTAACTGCTGGGTCATTTCTAGACACAGGTTCAATATGTTCAATCCAGCCACCAGGACAGGGTACTTTTTTGCCTCCTTTGTTTCCTGTCCAGGCATCAGGCATCTCTCCAAGGACATCCTATGTGCATCCATTTCTAGGGCTTTGGGGATCTCTTGCTGTAGCTCCCGAGTACCAGCTACTTGGAGCATGGTGGGATCACTAGGCTTTTGCAGTCTGCCCTGGGAACCCATCTTCCACTTAACACATTATTTATATAGGAACAGGTACTCTGGGTTCATAAGAGTCACTGACATAAATTAGAAGGCACTGTATTCTCTACATACCTGTTAACACTGTATCTCAGAGGTGAAAATCCCACAGGGCTTTAGCATCCTTCATGTCTTCTATCTTCATATTTTAACGTCGTCATAAACACTGTAGACAATTCTCTTCTTCCTTCCTTCCTTCTAAGGAAGTCTTCCTTGTTTCTCCACTTTAGGCTTTTGTCTTATGAAGTACATATTTTTAGGGTGTCTGCTTAACCCCTGTCTCTCCCCACTTTCTTTAGGATTGTCTCTCATCTATTGACACGTCCAATAGAGTAACAGGAGAAGGCAAAGGCTGCAGAAAGAGGAGATGCACAAAACAAAACGAGAACATATCATCCTGTACCCTGTGGGCTTCCAGCTCCTGGCTCTTCATCCTTAGAGCTTGCCTTCCTTGAGGGCCACACATCACCACACATGCTTTAGTAACAGCTCCTGTTTGAAAGGGCTTTCTTCACTGGTAAACAGAATCAATCTGGGAGACTACTTCTTCATCCTCTGTCCCTCTCTGCTTCAACTGGTTTTTCATTCCTTCCTCATTTTCCTCTTTTGGGCCCTACCTCAGTCTTTTTGCAGCCATCATAAGGCCCCTGGGATGAGCAGTCAGCCCCTGGCCATCTTTACCTCAGGGGTCCTAGCTGCCCGTGGGCTTGAAACAAGAGTCTCAGAGACAGGGGTCAGGAAGAAGAGAGTGCCAAGGGGCTCCCCGAGTCTTCTGCTGCTGGGGATGTGCACAGCTGATTCTGTGGGAGAAATCGTGTGCCCTCTACCCACCCTCCAATCAAGGACATTTGGATCTATTGGAAAGGGGCTAAGAAGAGGTGGGCATGGGGTTTTAGACACAATCTTGAGGGAAGTCTTTGCCCAGTTGGTAATGATGGCAGATCTTTAGAACCTAATGTACGCCACTTGGGGGAAGGGGCCGGAGCCAAACCCCTCCTCCTCAGGCCTGACTCCTCCTCACTCCTGCTCCCCTCCCACCTCAGCTGCCCCTTTCAGCAGCTCTGGCCTCCAGCCTCTCCTCCCTACTGGTCACCCTCTTTCTCCTCCCCAATCCCAACCCCATTTAAACACAACAGAAGCAAATTATTTATGAATAGCCCTAATTTACAATGCATCCATAATGACTGAGAAGACACCGATAATTTATTTAATGAGCAAAGGCACATGATTCACAAACAATGATTCCAGTCAGAAATTGGCTTCATTAATTTTCTGTAAGCCCTCTGCTATGATTCAGCACCCAGGGAGTGCCTCAGACCCACAAGTCTCCCCAGCACTTCTATTACTCCAGCCTGAGCCCAGCTCAGGTGCTGATCCAGCACCCTCACCCTGCTCATGGGCCTTTCTACCTAGCCATGCTTAGCAGTTGCCCCCACACAGCCTGCTCCCCAGAAATTGCCAACCTGCCATGCAATTGATCTAACTGTGTCTGCTGATGGGAGATCATGCCAGGCCAGACATTCCTGAGGGCCTTGACCCACAGTTCCCCAACCCATCCACAAGTACAGGCCATAATGTGGTCTGTGTCAGCTACCAGAGCTCTACTAGCAGGTCACAGACCAGGAAACTGCCAACATGAGCCTGGCATTAAGACATTATGGGTGTTTTCTGCATATGGCTAGCCAATTTTCCCAGAATCATTTATTAAATAGGGAATCCTTTCCCCATTGCTTGTTTTTGTCAGGTTTGTTGAAGATCAGATGGTTGTAGATATATGGTATTATTTCTGAGGACTCTGTTCCGTTGGTCTATATGTCTGTTTTGGTACCAGTACTGGACCTTTTCCTTACACCTTATACAAAAATTAACTCAAGATGGATTAAAGACTTACTTAAACGTAAAACCCAAAACCATAAAAACCCTGGAAGAAAATCTAGGCAATACCATTCAGGAAATAGGCATGGGCAAAGACTTCATGATGAAAATGTACAAATTTTTATATATGTATATATATATATATATATATATATATATATATATATGTTACTCGTTACAAATTTACAAATAACGTTTGTAAGGTATTGTACTTTTATCAGTAGTTTAAGAGATAGTCTGTTTCCCTAGACTGTAATATTATTTATAATTATAAAATATTGTACTAAAGAAAAAGCAAAATTTCTACCTTGGCATTGTATTTAAGTTCGTGCCTGTGATTATCAGTGTTAAATATTTTAATATCTTTATTTACTTAAAAAAAAAAGAAAAAAATGCTTAAAGCAATTGCAACAAAAGCCAAAATTGACAAATGGGATCTAATCGAACTAAAGAGCTTCTACACAGTGAAAGAAACTATCATCAGAGTGAACAGGCAACCAACAGAATGGGAGAAAATGTTTTCAATCTACCCATCTGCCAAAGGTCTAATATCGAGAATCTACAAGGAACTTAAACAAATTTACAAGAAAAAAACAAATAACTCCATCAAAAAGTGGGCAAAGGACATGAAGCAGACACTTCTCAAAAGAAGACATTTATGCAGTCAACAAACATATGAAAAAAAGCTCAACATGACTGATCATCAGAGAAATGCAAATCAAAACCACAATGAGATACGATCTCATGCCAGTCAGAATGGCGATTATTAAAAAGTCAAGAAACAATAGATGCTGGAGAGGCTATGGAGAAATAGGAACACTTTTATACTATTGGTGGAAGTCTAAATTAGTTCAACCATTGTGGAAGACAGTGTGGCAATTCCTCAAGGATCTAGAACCAGAAATACCATTTGACCCGGCAATCCCATTACTGAGTATATACACAAAGGAATATAAATCATTCTACTATAAAGACATGCACACGTGTTTATTGCAGCACTATTTACAATAGCAAAGACATGGAACCAACCCAAATGCCCATCAATGATAGACTAGATAAAGAAAATGTGGTACCTATGCACCATGGAATACTATGCAGCCATAAAAAGGAATGAGATCCATGTCCTTTGCAGGGACATGGATAGAGCTGCAAGCCATCATCTTCAGCAAACTAACACAGAAACAGAAAACCAAACACCACATGTTCTCACTCATAAGTGGGAGTTGAACAGTGAGAACACACGGACACAGGGAGGGAAGCAACACACACCCAGCCCAGTCGGGAGGTTTGGGGCAAGAGGAGGAAGAGCATTAGGACAAATAGCTAATGCGTGTGGGGCTTCAAACCTAGATGACAGGTTGATAGGTGCAGCAAACCACCATGGCACACGTATACCTATGTAACAAACCTACACGTTCTGCACTTGTATCCTGGAACTTAAAATAAAAATTAAATTTATTTTTAAAAAAGTCATTACAGGTGTTGATATTTTCAACTGCTAGACACATAACCTTGAAGAACAGACATGCATCCTGTCCATGTACCCGAGGGTCTTCACCTTGGGATGGGGAGGAGGAGACAGAGATCATGAAAACTCTGTCTGAGCTTCAGGGTCCTAATTCCCCCTTCTCACAGAATTCTCAGCGTGACCTCATCTTTCTTAATCACCTAAACATATGTGGACTACAGTTTGCTGCCCACATGAATTTCAATATTTTTAATTTTTAATTTCATTATTTTATTCAACTTATACAAGCATATGGTTTAAAGAAATAAACAGTTCTACAAAGGTCATATTCATACAATAAAAAGAAATCTCCCACTACCACCCCCCATTTTCATTTAGTATTCATCTCCATATCTTGAAAAAATAGGCTTAGATTACTACTTTGTTTTTTGTTTTTTTTTCGATCTCAGTCATTCACTCTTGTCTTCCCTCTATAAAATACAAAGGCTTAGTTCTCTTTCACCTCACCTCTTTCTCTACACACACATATTTCTTGCCTGGGGGTCAGCAAACAAGGGCCACCTGTTTTTGTAAATAAGATATAACTGAAACACAGTCCTGCCCATTTCTTTATGCTTGTCTCTGGCTGTTTTAGTGCCAGGACAGCAGAGTTGAGTAGTTGTGACAGAGACCATGTTGCCCACAAAGCCTAAAATTTTATTATTTGGCTCTTTACAAAAATGTTTGTCAACTTCTGGCAGTCCCTGCAGCCTATGAATAAGCTGAGTTATAGATCAATATTCAGTGATTCCATTACCATAACTATCTAAATGCCATTCTCAACTGAGTTGAGTAATGTACTATGTGTACTTTTCCTTTCCTGTACCTTTTGTTTACACTCACATTTGTAGATGCCTTTTATGTTGTTTGCTTTGAAGCATTTGACTAAATACTAACTTTAACAAATTCTCCCCCAGTTGTGCAAATCTGTTTAAATGCTTTAAGGTGTCAATTTTATCTACTTGAAGATAATTTATGAGCTTATTGACCTGCACCAATATGAACTGGTAGTGCTCCATCCTAATGCACAGCCATCATCCTGGGATCTGCTTTCCTCATCATGCAGGAGGGTCCTTTTGCTTCTATTCTATACTCAGTCCCCTATTTCCAGAATCTATGTCATTCACTTTCTTGATTTACTCTAATTTTGAAGGAGCACATATTTCACTATCATCCCTATCCACCCCCAACCACCAAAAAAAACAAAAAAAACAAAAAAAACAAAAAACCAGGGGAGGTACATTTTTTGAGACTTTAAATGTCTGAAATGTCTTTATTCCATCCTCACATTAATCTATTGTTAGATTGGATCTCTTAGTTAGCTCAGGCTGCTATAACAAAACACCATAGATTGGGTGGCTTAAATAATAGACACTGATTTCTCAGTTCTAAAGGCTAGAAGTCTGAAATGAAGGTACCAGCATGGTCAGATTCTGGTGAAGGCCCTCTTCCTGGCTGACAGGTGGCTGCTTCTTGCTATATCCTCACATGCAGAGACAGTGAGAGTGAGAGGTCTCTAGTCTCTTCCTCTTCCTATAAGGACACTAATTCCATCATGGTGGCTCCACCCTCATTACCTCATCTAAACTCAATTACCTTCCAAAGGCCCCACCACATAATACCATCACATTAGGGGTTATGGTTTCAACATGTGAATTTGGGGAAGGGACTCAACGATTCAGTTCGTAACACTGGGTATAGAATTAACTGATGAAAATTATTTTTGCTTGGAAATCTGAGGACATTTCCCACTGTTTTCTATCCGTGTTGCTGTTGAAAAGATACCATTCTGATTCCTGATCATCACTGGGTTTCATATGTTTTTATCTTGATAATGTAAACGATCTATTTTCCCCAGTGTTTTAAAATTTCACAATGTGCCTTGACCTCAGTAAATTTCTATTGTGTAGGTGGGGCACAAGTGGGCCCTTTTAGTCTAGAAGCTCGCTTCCTTCTATTTTGGGACATTTTTGAATTATTTCTTTGATGATTTCCCTCCTGCCAATTCTCTATTGTTTTCTGGAACTCCAGTTATTTGAAAGTTATGTCTTATGAATTATCCTCTAATTTTGTTTATCTTCTTTCTCATTTTCCATCTTGTGGTTTTGACTGGTGTTCTGGAAATGGTTTCAACTTCATCTTCTAATCCTTCTATTAATTTCTTATTATTGCTGTCATTGTACTGTCATTGTATTCTCTGAATGTCACTTTTCCTTAGCCTCCTATTCTTTTCTGATTTCTGTGAGAATATTAATAATTATTTTCCCAGGTTTTATTTTCTCTACTATTCTGCTTCCTCCCAGTAGTGGTAAATTTATGTGTTTTGGCCCCAGTCTCCCACATTAGATACTTCCTCAATTGACTGATATTTCCTAGCTGTCCATTCATGTTTAAAAATGGAACACTGAGAAACCAAATAAAATGTTTTTGGGGGCCTACTCAGCCATGGGTTATAGGATAGTATGGCTGGACCATTTCTCTGAATATTTCTAATGTTGCTATCTTTCATCTTTCCTCTTAGAAGGAGTAGAATCTGCAGAGAAGGCAGGCATGAATCTGGCTACCAGTAGGATGGTAAACTTGGATCTCAATATCTGATATGTAAATGCCACTTAATCACCATGCTTTCACAATTGTACCCCCACTTTCAACTGTGCCTGGTGTTACATCAGTTCAAAGACTCTCTGCTTTTAATATTTCCAGAAAACAAATCTGTAAACCTTTTGTCTACTGATTGGCAGTGTGCAGTGGAGAAGATGAGGGGTGAGGGAGCTGTGCAGCTTCTAATTTCATCATAAAGTAGACTTTCACTCAGTTGTTTTAACTCTACCTTCAGCCCCACTTCCAGGGGTACCTGGTAACACTAGTTACAAAGACTTTTGAGAGTTCTGGAACAGAAGCTGGGTTGCTTCTTGACTTTTCCTGTCACTGACAGTATTTTGCTTTATTTTGGCGGCTAAGTCACTTATCACTCATACAGTCTTCCCCACTGCCGTATTATTGTAGATGTCATATCCTCTCCTGTTCTTCTTGTCCTTATAAGGGTATTTTTCTCCTTTTATGGATCCCTCACTGTCTCTTACATGATGTTTCAGAGTAGATGAAAACTAAGTAGTCAATCTGCCACCTTTCAAACAAGTCTCTCTATATAAAACCAGTGAACATCACCCCTTTGTCTATACATTAACCTTCCCTACGAGACCTTATTCCACACAATGCTTATGGTAGTTACTCAGTAAATAGTAGGCTGGCCCCAAATCAGCACTATATGAACATTCGTGGAATGGCTGATACATCTCCTCACAATGTGATCACTTAAAGCCTCACCCATATTCACCCTTCTTTGTCTTTCTTTCTCTAGTCCAGGTGCCATGCACACTGAACCTGTGATCTCCAGATACAGCCCTGCTCTCTCCCACATCTGAGCCTCTACATATGCTCTTCCCTGTAACTAGAATGTGACCTTTCTTCTTTGTTAACTCTCAGTTTGTGATTAAGGTCTGTTCTATAAATCACTAACCCTTACCACAAAATTTTGGGTCATTTGGCCTTCGTGCACTCAGATAACTACGTATTTACCTTTTTATAGCATTTGATGTGGATATATCCATACATATGTTTACTTACTTTTTCTGCCACTAAAATATCAGTTTGTCTGCAACAGAGTTTGTATTATTAACCTCAGGCATCCTCAAGCCCTAACTCAGTGCCTATAACTGGATACACTTTTGGAGGTAAAGAAGGGAAGGAAAGCATGTGTGAAAAGTAGAAAGAGAGAAAGACAGAGAGAGGAGGAAGACAGGAAGAGAGGGAGGGATTAATCCTGGCATTCAGTTCCATTTTACCTGTGTCTTCATTCAAACCCTTTTTCAGCTCACATTTGACTATTTTCCATTAACTTGTATGGTAGATTTTATTATTGCTCTGAAGCACATGCTGCCCATCCTCATAGGAAGATTTTAGTCCCTACCCCATTGGCAGCAGATTTAGCCATATGACAAGTGTTGCCCATTGAAATGTGAGTGGAAGTTATGTGCCACTTTAGAGCAGAAGCTTTAAAACTATTGTGTGGTTCATCCATATTTCCTTATTTTTACCAGAAGACCAACAATGTCCCAGATAGGGATTGATTATTCTTTCTGGAGCCTGAAAAGAAGATGATGCGGAGCAGAGCTACAGTTGATCTGCAGTGAGGCTGACTTCCATGCAGATAGAGAAATAAACCTTTGTTTTTGTAAGCCACAGATTGGGAGTTGTTTGATATTGCACAATAACTTAGCCTAAGCTGAATTATAGGTACAGCTGGTGACAGTGCCATGGATATTCAATACAAGAAGTGTCATAAAATTTGAGAACCTAACAGTTAAAGAAGGTCATCCTATTAGCCTCGCATCCAACAGAGCAATCCTTTGCCCAGTTCCCTGGGCCTTTTAAACTCTGCTCAAATTCCTTTGATATCAGGGAAGGAAGTTCATCAGATTGTTCAGTTCATTTCATTACTGGAATTCAACTTGTTAAAATATTCCAGTTGGTTTTCCCCAACTGGTTCCAGTTCTGCTACCTTGAGCCACCCAGAACAATTCACTCTGTATTCCATAGCATAGAACTTCTTCAGTTTTTAGAAGTTTAGTCATGTCCAAACTAAACTTTTCCAGTCCTCACTTTGTTAAAGGACTTAGAAGATGAGACTGAAGCTCTTCTGACTCTTTAGGATGAATAAAAATGTTCTTTCTAGTTCAAATGTCCTCTGGTTCCTTGTATATTCCACAAATGGAAAGAGTACTTTAAAAATAAATTTTCCTCAGTTTTACAATTTTAAAACTCACAGAAACATGCAATAAGTTAGCTTGACTTTTAGTAAAATAAATTACAAATATTTTGCCAATGTGCTTTCAAAAAAGCCTTTTTTAAATGCACATGATTTGGTTAACAAGTCTTAAACTAACGCACATTTTAAATGCTTCCAAACAGTCAGGAGGAATATAGCCCTATGTAGATGTCACTACATTCTTAGGAAACCCTTAATGGTTTTATTCAAATGAGCTTTTCACTGATTTATGCATTGTGTTGCTTTTGAATACCCAAAGAGGCAATTGTTAGAAAAAATAGACTGATCAACTCCAGAAGGTGGAAGAAAGGCATGGTCAAGTAACAGGGAAAAAGAAATTTAGCTTTGAATAAACAGTTTCCTTTCTCTCATTGATCCTTTCTATTTAATTACAAAAGTAAATCATGAATGTATACTTATTATAAAAAATTCAAACACTGTTGAACTCTACAAAGTGCACTGTCCAGTAAAACTTTCTGTGATGATGGAAATGTTCTATATCTGCACAGTTCAATACAGTAGCCATTAGCCACCTGTGGCTATTGAGCGCATTTGAAATGGAACTACTGAAGCAGAGGAGCTGATTTTCATTTTTATTTAATTTTAATTAGCTTAAATTGAAATACTCATAGGTGGCTAGTGGCTACCATATTTTGCAGCATGGATACAGAATAAAAAGTAAAGTCACATTTATCTTCAATGTCAATAAGAAGCTACCAGCTCTTTGGGAGGCCGAGGTAGGCAGATCACCTGAGGCCAGGAGTTTGAGATCAGGCTGGCCAGCATATAGTGAAACCCCATCTCTACTAAAAACACAAAAATTAGCCAGGCATAGTGGTGAATGCCTGTAGTCCCAGCTACTCAGGAAGCTGAGGCAGAATAATCGCTTGAACCCAGGAGGCAGAGGTTGCAGTGAGCTGATATTGTGCCACTGCACTCCAGCCTGGGCGACAGAATGAGACTCCGTCTCAAAAAAAAAAAAAAAGAAGAAGAAGAAGCCACTGCTAATAGTTTGGTATATTCCTTGGTCAATTTTCGGGGTGGTATGCTATCTGTCATGTCTAAGCAATACAGTGGCTTACTGCGTGTGCTCTTGAGGGCTGTAGCCTGGATTTCAATCCTGTGTCTATTACATACTAGATGTGTGGCCTTGAGCAAGTTCATTAACCTCCCTGTCCTCAGTTTCCTCATCTACAATATGAGGCTAATAACAGTAGCTACTTCTTAGGGATCTTATGAGAAGTAAATTATTCAATACATTCAAAGACCTTAGAACAGTTTCCTGTACATAATAAGCACTCAATCAGATTGAATATTAGTTTTAATATTATTGTATACATATTATTCTTTGGCATATTTTGCACTTTCTGCTTCAGAAAGCTTTCCATGTCAGAACACATATATCTACCTTATTTTTTAAATGTGAGCTTTGCTTTTAATTATAGAAGTAACATATGCACATGATTTTAAAAACCAGAATAGTAAAAATCTCCTGACTTTGATTTTCAGAAATAATAGAGTAGGAAATTCAGATCAACTCTCCTCTAAGATACTAGAAGAATCATATCAAATATTTTTTAACTGTTTAGAAGAACTTAAAAGTTAACAAAACAGTGGAGAATTAGCAAGCTAGTATTTGGGGGAGAACAGAGGTACAGGGAGAAGAGCCCAGTCTCTGGCACTGATGTTTCCCTGACAGACTAACAAGGGATCCAAACGTTGGGATTATCAGTTATCAGTGAAATAACTGTGCTTATGCTCAAGGAAATAAGAGGCAAGATTCAGAATTTCAGAAGAGAACTAGAAACTATAGAAAAGAATCAAGTGGAAGTCCTGACATTGAAAAATACAACAAAATAACAAGGATAAATTACTCACTAGATGAATTCAAATGCAGATTGGAAACATCTGAAGAGCAAATTAGTGGCTTAGAAGTAAAGTTAGGGGAAAATATTCAGCATAGAGCATGGGGAGATAAAAGGATAGGAGAAAAAAAATGCAGAAGCAAGGGTATGCATCGGTCAGGGTTCTCCAAAGAAACAACAAATAGCATATACAGAGTTATATATAAGAGGAGATTTGTCTCATGTGGTTATGTAGGCTAAGTCCCGCAATGTGCCACCTGCAGTCTGGAGAACCAGGAAAGCGACAGGTGTAATTCAGTCCCAGTCCAGAGGCCTAAGAGCTGGCGGTTAGGGTGGGGGTGGGGGCTGGTGTAGGTCTTAGAGTCTGAACAAAAAGCTCTGATGTCCAAAGGCAGGAGAAGCTAGATGGTTTTTGGTTTTTGTATTGTTTTGTTTCCCTTTTTCTGACTTCTTATTTCATCCTCGCCCTCAACAGATGGGATGATGCTGGCCCACACTGGTGAAGGTAGATCATCTTTACTAGATCTACCAATTCACATATTAATCTCTTCTATACCAGAAGTAATGTTTTACCAGCTATCTGGGCATTCCTTAACATAGTCAAGTTGACACATAAAATTAACCATCACAGGGCAAAAGATATTCAGGATTCTGTGAAGTCTAACTTGTGTTTAAATGAATTCTTAGAAGGAGGCAAGATGGACCATAAAAAGACAGCAGTATTTGAAGAGAAAATGGTTGAGAACTTTCCAAAACCTATGCAAGACATCAACCAATAAGTCAAGAAACCCAGTGAACCACAAACAGAAGAAGCCACAAAAAAAACAAACAAACAAACAAAAAAAACCACCCTGGACATATAAATAAAAGTACTGCAATGCAAAGACAACAAGAAAATCAGCTGAAGAAAAATGTTAGCTAAACCTTCTAAGGAGTATCAATAAAACTATAAAACTGAAAGTTAATTTCTCAACAGAAACAATAGAAGCCAAAATTCAGCCGAATGGCCTCTTAAAAGTGCTGTAAGAGAAATAAAAACACTGCAAACCTAGAATTTCAGTGAAAATATTTTTTAAAAACAAAGGTTAAGAAAAAAGGCTTGCAGAAAAAATCTGACAGAATTCATCACCAGTGGACTCTCACCAATGGCAATACTAAGGGCTCTCCAGAGGCAGAAGAAAATTATCTCTGTGGAAGGATAACATTATAGGGCAGAATGAAGATCAATAAAAATAGGGATAAGTCTATATAAATATTGAGTTATGAAACTGGAATAATAAAGCCTCAAGAGGTTTAAAGTATCTTTAAATTAAAATACACATATAAGTCAGAGAGAGTAAATGAAAATTAATGTGTGCTAAGGTTCTTGCATTATTTTGGAAGGGAAAAGTTCCAATTAATATGAAACTTTTATAAATTAATGATGCAAGTTGAAATATCTAGGGAGATCATTCTATTTCTAATTCATATAGCTTTTATGATAAATGGATTTTGAAGTCTTTCAAATGGTTTTTCCAAATCTTTTAAGACTATCATCTAATTCCCCCCCGCTTAAATCATTAATGTGGTAAATTCATTAATGAAATTTTCAACATTAAACCAATCGTGAGTCCCTACAATATAACAATTTTGACATCGCCTACTATATTTTTATGTATATTGCCCTGATTAAATCTGCCAATATTTTGGGGGTTTTGTAATATATTTGCACCTAGGTTTATAAGTTAATTGACTCACAATTTACTGTTCTTTTACTATCTCTACCAAATTTTGGAGCCATGGTTATTTTAATACTATAAGTTGAATTGGGAAGTGTTCCATTGTTTTCAGTTGTCTAAATGACTTTGGACAAGATTAATCTTATCCTTTACTTTAACATTTTTAAAAATTATCTGTAAAACTAACTAAATCGATTTGTTTTATTTTATTTTGTTTTGTTGTGGAAGGATTATTTGCTGTTTTCATTATACCAGTTTTGTTCAATTATACTTTGTGCATGTGTGTGCTTTATCATTTGGGGGTTCCATTTCAAAGAACTAACTTTTGGCTATGATGATCTTACTTATTATATATTTGTTTTCTATTTCTTTACCTTTAGCTCTTACTTTTTATTATCTCATTACTTCTCTTTTTCTTGTATTTACTCTTTTGTTCTTTTTCGAAATCCTTAGCTTTGACACTTAGCTCATTAAACTTCAGCCTGTTCTAATAAATGTTGTTAAAAATACTTATAAAGGCTAGGTGTGGTGGCTCGTGCCTGTAATCCCAGAACTTTGGGCGGCCGAGGAGGGCAGATGTCTTGAGGCCAGAAGTCCGAGACCAGCCTGGCCAAAATGGTGAAACTCTGTCTCTACTAAAAACAAAACAAAACAAAAGAAATGAGCCAGGAATGGTGGTGCATGCCTGTAATCCCAGCTACTGGGGAGGCTGAGGCAGGAGAATCGCTCAAACCCGGGAGGCAGAGGTTGCAGTGAGCGGAGATCGCGCCACTGCACTCCAGCATGGGCGACAGAGTGAGACTCTGTCTCAAAAAAAAAAAAGAGTATTTAAAACAAGACTGATACGATTTTTTCTTAAGTATTGTGTGAGCTCTGTCACAAGTTTTGATATATAGTATTTTCATTATTATTTAATTCTGAGTATTATTTTTTCTCCTTATGATATTTTTTCTGGTTGATTCAGAGATGCCTTACATTTTCCAAAAGAACTAGTTTTTTTATCCCAAGTTTCTTTTTTTTTTTTGTAAATGTCCTTAAATTATAGACATACAATGTGGTGTGTATGATATAGATTCTTTGGTATTTCGGAGTTGTTTTGTAATCTAAAGCATGGTCAATATTTGTAGATGCTCCATGTGTGCTTAACAAAAATATGCTTTCTTTACTTAATTGGTAAATGTTTCTAAATGCATCTGTATTAAATCAACCCCATTAATTGTGTTGTTTAGAAAACAATTTACAAAATCAATGGCATTTCTATACACCAACAATAAACAGAAACTGAAATTTTTTAATACCAACCATTTGCAATGGCATTAAAAAAAATTAAGTACCTGACAAAGCGTGTTAAGACTTCTGTGAAGAAAATTATAAAGTTTTATTGAAAAGCAGTAAAAAATATTTAAATAACTGAAGAGAGACACTTTGCTTATAGTTTGGAAGATGCGATATTATACAGAAGTCGGTTTTCCCTATTATGTTTGTGTGTGTGTGTGCCAATTGACAAGTGACTCGAAGTACTAATAACCAAGAATATTTAAGACAGGCTTAAAGAAGAATGAAATATCAATATGTATTATAAAACTGTGATAATTAGTATGGAATTGATGCAGAGAGAGATAAATAGATGAATAAGGCATTTTGGTCCCATAGAAATAGGGAAAAAAGAAAAAAAGATAAATAAGGCAGTATGGAAACCCAGAAATAGACCCAATTATGCGTGTGTACTTTATGACAGAGGTGATGCTACAAATCAGAGGGGAAAGTTTTCTCAATAAATAGAGCTGGAGCAATAGGTTATCCTTATTTTAAAAAGAAAATAAATTTAACACCTACCTCTCACTATATACAAAACTTATTTCCAGGTAAATTACGATTCTAACGATAAAAGTTCAAACTAAAACTTCACGTTTTAAAAATAAGTTTGGGGGTACCAGTGCAGATTTCTTATGTGCATATATTGCATAGTGGTGAAGCCTGTGATAAAAGTGTACCCGGTGGGTGGTTCCAAGATGGCCGAATAGGAACAGCTCCAGTCTACAGCTCCCAACATGAGCAACGCAGAAAATGGGTGATTTCTGCATTTCCAACTGAGGTACCGGGTTCATCTCACTGGGGCTCATTGGACAGTGGGGGCAGGACAGTGGGTGCAGCCCACCGAGTATGAGCTGAAGCAGGGCGAGGCATCACCTCATCCAGGAAGCGCAAGGGGTCAGGGAATTCCCTTTCCTAGCCAACAGAAGTAGTGACAGATGGCACCTGGAAAATCAGGTCACTCCGACCCTAATACTGTGCTTTTCCAAAGGTCTTAGCAAATAGCACACCAGGAGATTATATCCCACACCTGGCTCGGAGGGTCCCACGCCCACGGAGCCTCACTCATTGCTAGCACAGCAGTCTGAGATCAAACTGCAAGGTGGCAGCGAGGCTGGGGGAGAGACGCCCACCATTGCTGAGGCTTGAGTAGGTAGACAAAGAGTCCAGGAAGCTCGAACTGGGTGGAGCCCACTGCAGCTCAAGGAGGTCTGCCTGCCTACGTAGACTCCACCTCTCAGGGCAGGGCATAGCCAAACAAAAGGTAGCAGAAACCTCTGCAGACTTAAATGTCCCTATCTGACAGCTTTGAAGAGAGTAGTGCTTCTCCCAGCACAGAGTTTGAGATCTGAGAATGGACAGATTGCCTCCTCAAGTGGGTCCCTGACCTCCGAGTAGCCTAACTGGGAGGCACCCCCCCAGTAGGGGAAAACTGAAACCTCACATGGCTGGGTACTCCTCTGAGATGAAGCTTCCAGAGGAACGATCAGGCAGCAACATTTGCTGTTCAGCAATATTCGCTGTTCTGCAGCCTCTGCTGCTAATACCCAGGCAAACAGGGTCTGCAGTGGACCTCCAGCAAACTCCAACAGACCTGCAGCTGAGGGTCCTGACTGTTAGAAGGAAAACTAAACAAACAGAAAGGACATCCACACCAAAACCCCATCTGTATCTCACCATCATCAAAGACCAAAGGTTGATAAAACCACAAAGACGGGGAAAAAAGAGAGCAGAAAAGCTGAAAATTCTAAAAATCAGAGCACCTCTCCCCTTCCAAAGGAACGCGGCTCCTTGCCAGCAACAGAACAAAGCTGGATGGAGAATGACTTTGACGAGTTGAGAGAAGAAGATTTCAGACAATCAAACTTCTCCGAGCTAAGGAGGAAGTTCGAGCCCAATGCAAAGAAGTTAAAAACCTTGAAAAAAGATTAGACAAATGGCTAACTAGAATAACCAGTGTAGAGAAGTCTTTAAATGACCTGACTGAGCTGAAAACCATGGCACAAGAACTACGTGATGGATGCGCAAGTTCAGTAGCTGATTTGATCAACTGGAAGAAAGGGTATCAGTGATTGAAGATCAAATGAATGAAATGAAGCAAGAACAGAAGTTTAGAGAAAAAAGAGTAAAAAGAAATGAACAAAGCCTCCAAGAAATATGGGACCATGTGAAAAGACCAAATCTACATCTGATTGGTGTACCTGAAAATGATAAGGAGAATGGAACCAAGTTGGAAAACACTCTGCAGGATATCATCCAGGAGAACTTCCCCAACCTAGCAAGGCAGGCCAACATTCATATTCAGGAAATACAGAGAATTCCACAGAGATACTCTTCGAGAAGAGCAACTCCAAGACACATAATTGTCAGATTTACCAAAGTTGAAATGAAAGAAAAAATGTTAAGGGCAGCCAGAGAGAAAGGTCGGGTTACCCACAAAGGGAAACCCATCAGACTAACAGTGGATCTCTCGGCAGAAACTCTACAAGCCAGAAGAGAGTGGGGGCCAATATTCAACATGCTTAAAAAAAAGAATTTTCAACCCAGAATTTCATATCCAGCCAAATAAGCTTCATAAGTGAAGGAGAAATAAAATCCTTTACAGACAAGCAAATGCTGAGAGATTTTGTCACCACCAGGCCTGCCCTAAAAGACCTCCTGAAGGAAGCACTAAACATGGAAAGGAACAACTGGTACCAGCCACCACAAAAACATGCCAAATAGTAAAGACCATCAATGCTAGGAAGAAACTGCATCAACTAATGAGCAAAATTACCAGCTAATATCATAATGACGGGATCAAATTCACACATAACAATATGAACCTTAAACGTAAATGGGCTATATGCTCCAATTAAAAGACACAGACTGGCAAACTGGATAAAGAGTTAAGACCTATCAGTGTGCTGTATTCAGGAGACCCATCTCACGTGCAGAGACACACACAGGCTCAAAATAAAGGAATGGAGGAAGATCTACCAAGCAAATGGAAAACAAAAAAAGGCAGGGGTTGCAATCCTAGTCTCTGATAAAACAGACTTTAAAACAACAAAGATCAAAAGAGACAAAGAAGGCCATTACATAATGGTAAAGGGATCAATTCAACAAGAAGAGCTAACTATCTTAAATACATATGCACCCAATACAGGAGCACCCAGAATCATAAAGCAAGTCCTTGGAGACCACATAGTTGGAAGTAAAGCACTCCTCAGCAAATGTAAAAGAACAGAAATTATAACAAACTGTTTATCAGACCACAGTGCAATCAAATTAGAACTCAGGATTAAGAAACTCTCGCAAAACCGCTCAACTACATGGAAACTGAACAACCTGCTCCAGAATGACTACTGGGTACATAACCAAATGAAGGCAGAAATAAAGATGTTCTTTGAAACCAATGAGAACAAAGAAACAACACAGCCGAATCTCTGGGACACATTCAAAGCAGTGTGTAGAGGGAAATTTATAGCACTAAATGCCCACAAGAGAAAGCAGGAAAGATCTAAAATTGATACCCTAACATCACAATTAAAAGAACTAGAGAAGCAAGAGCAAACACATTCAAAAGCTAGCAGAAGGCAAGAAATAACTAAGATCAGAGAGAACTGAAGGAGTTAGAGACACAAAAAACCCTTCAAAAAATCAATGAATCCAAGAGCTGGTTTTTTGAAAAGATCAACAAAATTGATAGACTACTAGCAAGACTAACAAAGAAGAAAAGAGAGAAGAATCAAATAGACACAATAAAAAATGATAAAGGGGATATCACCACCGATCCCACAGAAATACAAACTACCATCAGAGAATACTATAAACACCTCTATGCAAATAAACTAGAAAATCTAGAAGAAATGGATAAATTCCTGGACACATACACCCTCCTAAGACTAAACCAGGAAGAAGTTGAATCCCTGAATAGACCAATAACAGGCTCTGAAATTGAGGCAATAATTAATAGCCTACCAACCAAAAAAAGTCCAGGACCAGATGGATTCACAGCCAAATTCTACCAGAGGTACAAGGAGGAACTGGTACCATTCCTTCTGAAACTATTCTAATCAATAGAAAAAAAGGGAATCCTCCCTAACTCATTTTACGAGGTCAACATCATCCTGATACCAAAGCCTGGGAGAGACACAACAAAAAAAGAGAATTTTAGACCAATATCCCTGATGAACATCAATTCAAAAATCCTCAATAAAATACTGGCAAACTGAATCCAGCAGCACATCAAAAAGCTTATCCACCATGATCAAGTGGGCTTCATTCCTAGGATGCAAGGCTGGTTCAACATATGCAAATCAATAAATGTAATCCAGCATATAAACAGAACCAAAGACAAAAACCACATGATTATCTCAACAGATGTAGAAAAGGCTTTTGACAAAATTCAACAGCACTTCATGCTAAAAACTCTCAATAAGTTAGGTATTGATGGGATGTATCTCAAAATAATAAGAGCTATTTATGGCAAACCCACAGCCAATATCATATTGAATGGGCAAAAACTGGAAGCATTCCCTTTGAAAACTGGCACAAGACAGGGATGCCCTCTCTCACCACTCCTATTCAACTTAGTGTTGGAAGTTCTGGCCAGGGCAATCAGGAAGGAGAAAGAAATAAAGGGTATTCAATTAGGAAAAGAGGAAGTCAAATTGTCCCTGTTTGCAGATGACATGATTGAATATTTAGAAAACCCCATAGTCTCAGCCCAAAATCTCCTTAAGCTGATAAGCAACATCAGCAAAGTCTCAGGATACAAAATCAATGTGCAAAAATCACAAGCATTCTTATACACCAATAACAGACAAACAGAGAGCCAAATCATGAGTGAACTCCCATTCACAATTGCTTCAAAGAGAATAAAATACCTAGGAATCCAACTTACAAGGGATGTGAAGGACCTCTTCAAGGAGAACTACAAATCACTGCTCAAGGAAATAAAAGAGGATACAAACAAATGGAAGAACATTCCATGCTCATGGATAGGAAGAATCAATACCATGAAAATGGCCATACAGCCCAAGGTAATTTATAGATTCAATGCCATCCCCATCAAGCTACCAATGACTTTCTTCACAGAATTGGAGAAAACTACTTTAAAGTTCATATGGAACCAAAAGAGAGCCTGAATTGCCAAGACAATCCTAAGCCAAAAGAACAAAGTTGGAGGCATCACGCTACCTGACTTCAAACTATACTAGAAGGCTACAGTAACCAATACAGCATGGTACTGGTGCCAAAACAGAGATATAGACCAATGGAATAGAACAGAGCCCTCAGAAATAATACCACACATCTAAAACCATCTGATCTTTGACAAACCTGACAAAAACAAGAAATGGGGAAAGGATTCCTTATTTAATAAATGGTGCTAGGAAAATTGGATAGCCATATGTAGAAAGCTGAAACTGGATCCCTTCCTTACACCTTATACAAAAATTAATTCAAGATGGATTAAGGACTTAAATGTTAGACCTAAAACCATAAAAACCCTAGAAGAAAACCTAGGCAATACCATTCAGGACATAGGCATGGGCAAGGACTTCATGTCTAAAACACCAAAAGCAATGGCAACAGAAGCCAAAATTGACAAATGGGATCTAATTAAACTAAAGAGCTTCTGCACAGCAAAGGAAACTACCATCAGAGTGAACAGGCAACCTACAGAATGGGAGAAAATTTTTGCAATCTACTCATCTGACAAAGGGTTAATATCCAGAATCTACAAAGAACTCAAACAAATTTACAAGAAAAAAACAAACAACCCCAACAACAAGTGGGCTAAGGATATGAACAGACACTTCTCAAAAGAAGACATTTATGCAGCCAAAAGACACATGAAAAAATGCTCATCATCACTGGCCATCAGAGAAATGCAAATCAAAACCACAATGAGATACCATCTCACACCAGTTAGAATGGCCATCATTAAAAAGTCAGGAAACAACAGGTGCTGGAGAAATAGGAACACTTTTACACTGTTGATGGGACTGTAAACTAGTTCAACCATTGTGAAGACAGTGTGGCGATTCCTCAGGGATCTAGAACTAGAAATACCATTTTACCCAGCCATGTCATTACTGGGTATATACCCAAAGGATTATAAATCATGCTGCTATAAAGGCACATGCACACGTATGTTTTTTGTGGCACTACTCACAATAGCAAAGACTTGGAACCAACCCAAATGTCCATCAATGATAGACTGGATTAAGAAAATGTGGCACATATACACCATGGACTACTATGCAGCCATTAAAAAGGATGAGTTCATGTCCCTTGTGGGGACATGGATGAAGCTGGAAACCATCATTCTCAGCAAACTATCGCAAGAACAAAAAACCAAACACCACATGTTCTCACTCACAGGTGGGAATTGAACAATGAGAACACTTGGACACAGGAAGGGAACATCACATACCGGGGCCTGTTGTGGGGTTGGGGAAGGAGGAAAGGAAAGCATTAAGAGATATACCTAATATAAATGATGAGTTAATGGGTGCAGCACACCAACATGGCACATGTATACATATGTAACAAACCTGCATGTTGTGCACATGTACCCTAGAACTTAAAGTATAATTAAAAAAAGAAAAAGAAGACAAAGAAAAAAAAAGTGTACCCAACAACCAAATGGTGAACATTGTACCCAATAGGCAATTTCTCAAGCTTCATCCCTTCCCACCCTTCTACCTTTTGGAGTCTCCAACATCTGTTATTCCACTCTGTATGTTCATGTATACCCATTGTTTAGCTCCTGCTTATAAGTAAAAACGTGATATTTCACTTTCTGTTTCTGAGTTATATCACCTAGGATAATGCCCTCCATTCCCATCCATATTGCTGTGTAAAATATTATTTCACTATTTTTTATGGCTGAATGGCATTCCATGGTGTGTGTGTGTGTGTGTGTGTGTGCATACCACATTGTCTTTATCCAATCATTTGTTGATAGGCACTTAGATTGGTTCCGTATTGAAATGGTTTGGCTGTGTCCCCATCCAAACCTCATCTTGAATTGTAGTTCTCATAATTCCCAGATGTCGTGGGAGGCACCCAGTGGGAGGTAACTGAATCATTGGGAGTGCTTACTCCCATGTTGTTCTTGTGATAATGAGTGATTTCTCATGAAATCTGATGGTTTTATAAGGGGCTTTTCTCCCTTTACTCAGCACTTCTTCTTCCTGCTGTCATGTGAAAAAGGGCGTGTTTGCTTCCCCTTCCACCATGACTTAGGTTTCCTGAGCTTCCCCAGCCCTGTGGACCTGTGAGTCAATTAAACCTCTTTCCTTTATAAATTACCCAGTCTCAGGCAGTTCTTTACAGCAGCATGAGAATAGACTAATACATGTATCTTTGCTATTATGAATAGTACTGCAATAAACATATGATTGTAGGTATCTTTTTGAAATAATGATTTGTTTCCCCTTGAGTATATACCCAGTAGTGGGACTGCTGGATTGAATAGTATTTCTATCTTTAGTTCTTTGAGAAATCTCCATACCATTTTCCATAGAGGTTGTACTAATTTACATTCATACCAACAGCGTATAAGTGCTCCTTTTTCTCTGTATCCTTGCCAACATCTGTTGTTTTTTGACTTTTTAATAGTAGTCACTCTGACTGGCATAAGATGGCATCTCATTTAGTTTTAATTTGCATTTCTCTGATGATTAGTGATGTTGAACATTTTTTCATATGTTTGTTGGCTGCTTGTAAGTCTCCTTTTGAAAAATGTCTGTTCATGTTTAATGAGATTATTTGTTTTGTTCCTGTTGAGTTGTTTGAGTTCCTTGCTGATATGGTTGGGCTGTGTCCTCACCCAAATCTCACCTCGAATTGTAGTTCCCATGATTCCCACATGTTATGGGAGGCACCCAGTAGGAGGTAACTGAATCATGGGGGCAGGTCTTTCCCATGCTGTTCTCATGATAGTGAATAAGTCTCATGAGATCTGATGGTTTTATAAAGGGGAGTTTCCCTGCACATGCTCTGCTGCCTGCCACCATGTAAAACTTAAAAATAAGTTTGGGGGTACAAGTGCCAATTTCTTATGTGCATATATTGCATAGTGGTGAAGCCTGTGATAAAAGTGTACCCAACAACCAAATGGTGAGCACTGTACCCAACAGGCAATTTCTGAACCTTCACCCCTTCCCACCCTTCTACCTTTTGGAATCTCCAACATCTATTATTCCACTCTGTGACTTTGCTCCTCATTTGCCTTCTGCCATGATTGTGAGGCCTCGCCAGCCATGTGGAATGGTGAGTCAATAAAATCTCTTTCCTTTATAAATTACCCAGTCTCAGGTATGTCTTTATTAGCAGTGTGAGAACAGACTAATACAGTAAATTGGTACTGGTAGAGTAGGGTGCTGCTGTAAAGATACCAGAAAATGTGGGAGCGGCTTTGGAACTGGGTAACAGGCAGAGGTGGAACAGTTTGGAGGGCTTAGAAGACAGGAAGATCTGGGAAAGTTTGGAACCTCCTAGAGACTTGTTGAATGGCTTTGACCAAAATGCTGATAGTGATATGGACAATAAGGTCCAGGCTGAGGTGGTCTCAGATGGAGACGCGGAACTTGTTGGGAACTAGAATAAAAGTCACTCCTGCTATGCAAAGTGACTGGAGGTGTTTCACCCCTGCCCTAGAGATCTGTGGAACTTTGAATTTGAGAGAGATGATTTAGAGTATCTAGCAGAAGAAATTTCTAAGTGGCAAAGTGTTCAAGAGGAAGTAGAGCATAAAAGTTTGGAAAATGTGCAGTCTGATAATGCAGTAGAAAAGAAAAAAAAAATTTCTGGGGAGAAATTCAAGCCTGCTGCAGAAATTTGCATAAGTAACAAGGAATCAAATGTTAATCACCAAGACAATGGGGAAAATGTCTCCAGGACATGTCAGAGACCCTTGTGGCAGCCCTCCCATCATAGGTCCGGAGTCATAGGAGGAAAAAATGCTTTTATGGGCCGGGTCCAGGGCATCCCTGCTGTGTGCAGCCTAGGGACTTGGGGCCCTGTACTCTAGCCACTCCAGTGTGGCTAAAAGAGGCCAAGTTACAGCTCCAGCCATGGCTTCAGAGGATGCAAGCCCCAAGCCGTGGCAGTTTCCACGTGATATTGAGCCTGTGGGTGCACAGACATCAAGAATCGAGATTTGGGAACCTCTGCCTAGATTTCAGAGGATGTATGGAAATGCCTGGATGCCCAGACAGAAGTTTGCTGCAGGGGTAAGGCCCTCATGAAAAACCTCTGCTAGGGCAGTGTGGAAGGGAAATATGAGGTTGGAGCCTGAAAACAGAGTCCCCACCGCGACACTGCCTACTGGAGCTGTGAGAAGAGGGCCACCATCCTCCAGACCCCAGAATGGTACATCCACCAACAGCTTGCACTGTGCACCTGGAAAAGCCACAGACACTCAACACCAGCCCATGAAAGCAACCAGGAGAGGAGTTGTATCCTGCAAAGCCACAGGGGCAGAGCTTCCCAAGGCCATGGGAGCCCACCTCTTGCATCAGCATGATCTGGCTGTGAGACGTGGAGTCAAAGGAGATCATTTCAGAGCTTTAAAATTTGACTGCCTTGTTGGATTTTGGACTTGCATGGGGCCTGTAGCCCCTTCATTTTGGTCAATTTCTCCCATTTGGAATGGCTGTATTTACCCAATGCCTGTACCCTCATTGTATCTAGGAAGTAACTAACTAGCTTTTGATTTTACAGGCTGATAGGTGGAAGGGACTTGCCTTGTCTCAGATAAGACTTTGAACTGTGGACTGTTGAGTTCAGGCTGAAATGAGTTAAGACTTTGGGGGACTATTAAGAAGTCATGATTGGTTTTGAAATGTGAGGATGAGATTTGGGAGGGGCCAGGGGTGGAATGATATGGTTTGGCTGTGTCTCCACCCAAATCTTATCTTGAATTGTAACTCACATAATTCCTACATGTCACGGGAGACACCCAGTGGGAGGTAATTGAATCATGGGGCAGGTCTTTCCATGCTTTTCTTGTGATAGGAAATAAGTCTCATGAGATCTGATAGTTTCATACAGGGGAATACCCCTGCACATGCTCTCTTGCCTGCCACCATGTAAGACATGACTTCGCTCCTCATTTGCCTTCTGTCATGATTGTGATGCCTCCCCAGCCATGTGGAACTGAGAGTCAATTAAACCTCTTTCCTTTATAAATTACCCAGTCTTGGGTGTGTCTTTATTAGCAGCATGAGAACAGACTAATACACTTGTAGAGTTAGGATATTAGCCCTTTGTCAGATAATAGAACAATATAGGAAAATGTCATTATGACATGCGGTTAATAATAGATTCATCAAGACACCAAAAGAAAACAAAATTTAAAGTAACATAAATTACAATACATTAAAATAAATTCTGTTAATCAAAAAATAGCATTGAGAAAGAGAAAAAGTTAAGTCACAAATGGAAGCAGA